>NC_143253.1:52824621-53127651 GCF_984573655.1 Nuphar pumila | reverse complement strand
TTTAAAAATGAGATAGAATTGATAGGAAGAAGAGATATTTACACTCACTTGGGTTTTGAAAAAGGAATTTTTGAAAATATAATGTAATTCTATCCTAAATGATGAAATGAATTAAATAATTTTGAAATTGGATTTTGAAAAAGCTATTCCATTCTTTAAATGAATTAAGAATGAGGTTGAATATATAATATATCCCTGACTATGGTCATTGAATATATTATATAATAATCACATTTAAATTCAAGTGAAGAATAAAATACATTTTTGGTGCTTTTATAGAATTTAAAATGAAATTAACTCTCAATATACCCTGACTATGGCCATTGGTATATTTATTGAATTAATTTTAGATTAAATTCTGATAAAAGAGAAAATATTTAAAGAAAATATGATGATTTTTTGAAAAGAGGGATCCAGTGTGGATCCAGTGTTATTTTATAAAAGATAAAATACTAAGTCTTGTTTACATCCCGACTATGGCCGTTGATGTAAATCATCAACTTAGGATTAATTTACCTCTTACGAAATGGTGCACGTGCCATTCGTGCTTCACCATTGTGAGAATTTGAGAAATAAAGGCAAAAAACATGAAAACAAGCAATTCTAAAAAAAATGTGTATGCTCATACATTCTAATCTAAGACTGGAAATGTAGAATTAATGTTTACAACACTGAAAGAAATATCAAAGAGCTTCTAGCTCGGCTTTTCGCATATTCCAGCAAAAAGGGGAGTTAGCAAAATGTCAAGATAAAAGGGAATGGAAGAAATTAGGCTATGAATGTAAAATGTAGATGGTTGATTCTAACTTGTACTTATGTTACATGGTATATTATGAAAAAAAATATACATGTATATATATATGTATATATATATATATAGGCGATGTCATAAGCAAACGAAAACCTACATATGAGAGGGTATATGCAATGGATGAAAGCAAGAGCCAGGATGGTCTGCTGTGAACCATCATGAAATGTGGTAGTTCCTGATGAACCACCATAGAAAGGAAGAGACACGGTGGTTCATTGTGAACCACTGTGAAATATGGTAGCTATAGTAGTTCATTATTGAACTACTATAGAGGAAAAGAAGACACAGTGGTTCATTTGTGAACCACTGTGAAAACAGTGGCAATTATGGTAGTTCATTGTTGAACTACCATATAGAAAAGAAGACGCAGTGGTTCATGGTGAACCACTGTGAAAACACAGCCACTATGGTAGTTCATTGCTAAACTGCCATATAGGGAAAGAAGGCACAGTGGTTCATTGTGAACCACTGTGAAAACACAGCAGGGACAACAATAATAGTGAAAATGCAGCTGTCGACTTCCACAAAAGCAACAATTTTGGTGATTGAACAGGATATGGCAGGGCTTGTGACACTGCACAATGATATGCTAGGGAACATCAAGTGATCCTGGCAAGTTGATGAAGACATAAAGCTGGCAGAGGCTCTTGTCATGAGTGATGTGCCATGAACTAGACCAACAACCTGTTAATACTGCCTAATGTGCTGGGATATAGGCATGTAAAGAACAACTAATTGTGCTGGAAGCTATGTGAACAAGATATGGTATGAAAGGGGATGAATGTGACAAGTGTAGTGAAGGGCTGGAATCTTCACCAGAAGAAGGATGTGTCATGTCGGCACCAAATACTATGGTTGGCACCTTGCTAACAAGTTGGTAAGCTTCTAGTCAACACATCAGCTGGCACAGTGTTTCTTCCACCAACCTTCACATTGACATTTTCTAGGTATTGATTGCTAATCCTAGATACATTCTTCAGTTTGCAGCTTTGGGAGACAATATCTAATTCTGTTTCACATAATCGTTTCAATTTTCCATAAAAGATGGCACTGCTTTCTGGTAAAATTATAACCAATAACTGAAGAATTCCAGCTTTGTTATTTTTCCCCAGAATTTGATCTGCTTCCTTGGGAATCTGCGTGAGTGTCCTCACCATAGTGGCAGGATGTTGCCCACAGAAAGGAAATACAAAATTGATTGCAGAATCCATATCAATGTTTATGCACATCTTTACTAGTAACTGACAAAAACTTTTGGGCCATCCCCTGACAGACTCGCGAGAAGTCCACACAAATGCTTCGGATTAACATCTTTTGGCCAAATATTATGCTGGCCAACATTAAAATATGACACATGCAACAGCAGATAATCAGGAAAAGAATGAAGGAGAAAAGAATTGGAAGAGAAGTAGCAGCAACAACCATAATAGAAAGAAGCAACTAGAAACCATCATATACCTATTGAACTGTGAAGAACAGAGCGAAGCCAAAAAAAATTCCAAAAAAAAAAAAACTAAGCATGACTCACTTTAATTCTTTTATTTGTTCTTGTGTTAATCCCTTAATGTGACATCGCCTATGCGGAATTCCCTCATAAGTCACTTCGACTTTCACCTCAGTAAGAGCCTTCTTAATCTGCCACATAAAAGATTAGCACAAGCACATTGTACATACAGACAAAGATTTCTCTATAAATTTAGCCTCCCTGTACAACTTAAACTTTTGATTAAGTCTCATTTGTTTAAAATGATAAAAGGGGATGATCCAATACCATTAACAGCTTCCCTTGGGGTAATAGGGAGTTGATATGCTGTGTAGGTGGGTGCATCATAGTGTTCCACAAGATGCTATGATAGGTGTGATGAAAGTGGGAGGTGGTGGCAAGGGATGCATGAATATACAATATGGAGCAACATACAGGGAAATATGCACAAAATATCATATGCAGAGGACACAGCTAAATAACTGTTGCACTGGTAGTAAGGGTTTTGCAAACAGTGATTATGGAATATAACCATAAATCAGAAACCGGTGTGCCAAGACACAGTAGCACTGTGAGCTGTTCCCAGTATCAACCAGAGGATTTCAACCATCCTGTCTAGTTATGTTTTGCACAACAGCCCTCAGCCGATTCGATGAAATCTAACAGATCGATCAATGAATCAAGATGATCATACCTCAGAAATCGAGCCTTTTGTGAAGTCATATCAGTGATTTTCCTTTGTCTGACTGCAACTCCTTTCTTGATGTCAAAAACATTTTCATGTCCAGCCGTGGAATACATGGCAATAGAATTTGACTCAGTTCGGCTATGACCAGAAACGTTAGCAAGAATGCAGCTATAAGTCTTTGTTAGCAAGGTGCACGACACCTGATTTTGACTCAGCCAATGAGAGAAAAAAATAAACCAAACCAGAAATATGACCAAGGCATTCCATTTCGAACCAGCAATCATGAATTTATAACAAATTATGAACTTGAACTAAACATTTGGTCTTAATTCAGCAAATGAGAATAAATCAGAGACTTGATCTTGGGTTAGATAAACAAGGTTTTTTTTTTCTTTTCTTTTTCAAAGCAGAGATTTCTGCTGAAACCGATTCAGAAGCCAAACTTTCCCTTTTTTTTTCTTAGCTGTTCTAACTGATTTCACAGCAAAATCGAGAGTGGTTTTATTTATTAGAAAATGGAAATAAAACGATGAATACCCTGATGCCTAATTTTTTAAGTTGAATGCATGACACTTAAAGATGTATCACCTAACTATTAAGTGGTGAGAAACATAATCCTGGAATGTATGGCAACATGTTTTCCATTATTGACTTCAATCCCCATATTCAGAAGGGAGCGAAATTCCAACCTTGAACTTAACTCATGTGCTGATAGTGATCTTGAAGTCTCATATTTCCGAAAGATCAGACCCACGCAAAGAGTTCCCCTACTGTATTACATGGCAATCTGCTGAAGGTGATTTCTAACCAGATCCAGTTGCAAAGACTGAAAGGGTCGGTCAGAACCCAATTATCTGTGTTTCAATCCTGTAGTCCAGAAATGGACTCCTTACCCAAGCCAGACAACAAACTTTCATTGTAATGGCTATGGAAATTACTTTCACTGTTAGGAAACGTACATAGATGGCGGTTTCTGGCACCAAGCAGTAACAGATTCTACCAGTCTACAATGAAATTTGCATAAGATAGTGATGCACAACGAAAACAATTTAAACCAATAGGCCTGACAAATCACATTTGGTAAAAAAAATCCATGGAATTAGGTAGAACATTAAGTGGAGAATCTAGCAGGTTTTACATATTCATAACATACTAAAAAGAAATATGGTGGAAGAGCTAATACTTACAAATCTGAAATGTTAAAATTCTTCAATTGATTTCTTAACCACTGCCAATTTAACTGTATATACAACCATGAAGTCAGACTAGAGGAAATGTATACAATTTGGATATTAGGATTTCAAGAAAGAAAAGAAGAAGAAAAAGAGAAGAAGAAGAAGAGAAAGCAAAAAAAAAAGAGAATAAAAGAAGTCTGTGAGATTTTTTTTTTCATCTTCTTAGACACAAAACATTCAAGAAGATTGTCGTCTTATAATATCCCTTCAAAGCAAGGCACGTTGATAAGAACCTGCAGGAATCTGATATGGCTTTCTACTACTGAGATTTTACCTCCAGCCACATCACAGAAACCAAAGCTAAAACAACAATGATAGAACATTTGTGATATAGAAAAGAATGAACAAGATTTACCAAATCTCTAGGCATCGGATTGAGAATAGATTTATTGAACTCCACATGCCCTGAGGTCTGATGGATATAAATGCCAGGACATTACCCTACTACAGAGGGCCACTGCATCAATTGCTTTTATTAGCCTGCCATGAATCAATCCTTGCAGAATTCGATCCATGTCAGAGGTTGATACTTAGCAGTTGATGCTCATCAAGCTACGAAGATGCTACACATGCGTGAGATGGAGACGACCCAACAGACAAGGCCAAGGAGGAAACAAACCCGAACATGGATGTTGAATGAACCGAATTTGCAGATCATTATCGTCAAGTGGGAAATTAAATACAAAAGACAGTAATGAAATGAAAACAGGAAATCAAATGGTAAATAAAGAACCAACCATGAATTGGAAATCAAATAAGAAAGAAAAAGATAAAAGCTGGGCTAATGTTGATGAAACTAAAAGGACGGGGCATAAACTTTATACAGTAATGCAGAGAGAAAAGAAATATAAAAAAAAATAAAAAGGTAAAGTCGAAACCTGAAAGAAGAGTTTGTTAGATTGAGGTATAGATTGAAATTTAAAGTCCGATAAATCTATGATGTTATTGAGAAACATCATTGATTCCCATCAAAAGAGAATTTGAGGACCCAATATAAATATCGTGATCGAAATGAACATATGTATAAAAAAAAAGAAACTGCAATGCAAATGAGACGCTCAGTATAAACAGATAGTGCAATGAAAAAAAAATCAATAAACATGAAAAGGGATTGTGGGAACAGTTGTTCCGTTATTATTGCACAGAGGTAGGTTGATGTTGCATGAGCAACTCAACACTGCCAGGGGTGCATCAAAATAGGGGAAAACAAAAAAAAGAAAAAAAAAAGAAGCTAAACAAGAATTTCGGGGGAAAACAACAGAGATGAAGGGTATAGATGGCTTACCCGATTGTTGTAGGAGTCAAGAAGGGCCTTTCCTAATCCCTTTTCTGATTGAGAGGGGGGGAGGCTTTTACCAGATTGTCCTGTTTAAATTGGAGGAGGAGCGGCGTCTCCTATGCTCTGTAGCTATGGCGAAGCTCTGAAGATTGATCGACAAAGGGAAACCAGAGGAAGAAGAAAGGAAAACAGAAGAAGGAGAAAAGGAAAATTTCAAGAGAGAAGCATTGAGAAGATCACGTGGAGGGGTGAAGCGCAGATGTTCCGAAGAGAAGGGTGCGATGGTAGGGTGATAACGGATGGGATGAAGGAGCCCTGCGTGCCTCCTTTTAAGGAAGGAGAGGAAGGTTCGTGAGTCTATTGGTGATGGAAGGCAGAGGAGAGCCCTGAGAAGGATGGGCGGAAGAGGGGGAAGACGATGGAGAGAGGAGAAGAGAGCATGGAGGGGGCGGCTCTTTTTTTTCTTTTCTTCCTTACGAAGGAAAACCCTAAAAGAGGGTTTTGCAAAAGACCCCCCTTTGATTTTCAATTTTTTACAAAAAAAGGGGCTCCCGAGGTTTTTAGCAAAAATTTGATTTTTTAAAAGTTTAAACTCATTAGTTTTTCTCGGAATTTTTCCAATTTTTTTGGTTTTTGCGTTATCTTTCCATTTTTTGTATTTTTAAGTAAAAATCCTAAGATTTGCGAGAAAACAAAGATTAAAACTATTTTTTTTTGTGTTTTTATAAAATATTTACAAAAGGGAGTTTTTCTGAGAACTCAAGGCGATTTTTGAGAAAAATCTCTTCAGAAAATGGATTTATATCTGGATTTTTAGGAAATCTTTGAGGTTTACGACCTCGAACTGAGAAATATAGGGTTGGGGATCCGACAGAGTGCCAGATGAATTGCCCGAGCCATTTAGAACCATTTTTGGTATTTCTATAATTTTAATTTGGAAATCAGCCAACGGGACTCAGATTTTGGATTTAAAACACTGGGTTCGGACCCGAAATCAATTTTGAAAGGATCAATATGGTTTTTAATCTAGAAAGTCTGAAGAATGACTGAAATTTAGCTTTGAAATCGCTTTGATTTTCTCAGAAGATGGAGTCAGGGGCAAAAGGGTCATTTTGCAAATCTTTGAAAATTTTGGGGTGTTCACAGATGCCCCTCTTTGCTACTAAGCCGGTTGAAAGCCGAACTTAGTGGCAAAGACAACACTCCAAATTTTGAAAATGCCCCAGTCAGCAAATCTGAACTGGGTGTGGAAGAATTATTTTGAAAATATGACTTCTCAGGCTTAAAACCTTATCCTGAATGGTTTTGGGGAGACAAAATCTTCGAAAATGATATGATTGAGTAGAGAATGAGGAAATCGTGATGGAACTTTGAATGAAAATCCCGAAATGGTGGAAAATCAGAATTTTGATCAGGTCTCATGGGTGAGACAAAATACTCTTTTGGAATGATTAAGGTTTAGCCCTTAACCTGGATGGAACGAGGATATATCAAAAATGAACTGAATGAGGAAAGGAATACATGAGAACCTAGATGGGACATTTTTGGAGAATGCCTCGTGAAATGAAGCTCAAGTAGGATCCTATCTTGGATGGATATACAAAACATGGGTTCCTCGATGGGAAGAGCCATGATGGTACTGAAGGAAAATATCTCGTCAAAACGAGGAATCTCGTCGAAACGAGACTCAGATTTAACCCAAACCTGAAAGGAAGATACCTCGCGAAGCGAGGTTTTGGGTTAACTCTTAGTCTGAATAGGAAATCTACCATACGAATTTCTCAAATGGAGAAACCATAATGAGACCTTCGGAATTTGGATGAACAAATCCGAAAGGGGTTTTACGAGAGGAGGAAAATATAGGGTTCCCTAAAGCTTTGAAAAGGGGAAGAAATTGGGCGTTTCATTGCTGAGACTGAAATAGCTTTTGAAGTAAGTGACCTCTCGCAGATGGTTCAGGTTTGACCCTTATCCTGAGTGGGAGAAATCTACCATATGGATTTCTCAAATAGAGAAACCATAATGGGACCTTCGGAATTTGGACGAACAAATCCGAAAGGGGTTTTGCGAAAGGAGAAATATAGGGTTCCCTAAAGCTTTGAAAAGGGGAAGAAATTGGGCGTCTCATCGCTGAGACTGAAATAGCTTTTGAAATCAAATGATCTTTCGCAGATGGTTCAGGTTTGACCCTTATCCTGAGTGGGGGAAATCTACCATACGGATTTCTCAAATGGAGAAACCATAATGGGACCTTCGGAATTTGGACGAACAAATCCGAAAGGGGTTTTGCGAAAGGAGAAATATAGGGTTCCCTAAAGCTTTGAAAAGGGGAAGAAATTGGGCGCCTCATCGCTGAGACTGAAATAGCTTTTGAAGTAAATGACCTCTCGCAGATGGTTCAGGTTTGACCCTTATCCTGAGTGGGAGAAATCTACCATACAAATTTCTCAAAAATGGAGAAAGCATGATGGGACCTTCGAAATTTGGACGAACAAATCTGAAAGGGGTTTTGCGAAAGGAGAAAATATAGGGTTCCCTAAAGCTTTGAAAAGGGGAAGAAATTGGTCGTCTCAATGCTGAGACTGAAATAGCTTTTGAAATCAAATGATCTTTCGCAGAAGGTTCAGGTTTGACCCTTATTCTGAGTGGAAGAATCTACCATACAGATTTCTCAAAATGGAGAAGCCAAAATGGGACCTTCGGAATTTGGATGAACAAATCCGAAAGGGGTTTTTGCGAAAGGAGAAAATATAGGGTTCCCTAAAGCTTTGAAAATGGGAAGAAATTGGGCGTCTCATTGCTGAGACTGAAATAGCTTTTGAAATCTATGATCTTTCGCAGAAGGTTCAGGTTTGACCCTTAACCTGAGTGGGGCATCCATACGGAATTCTTCAATGAGAAAACTGTGATGGGACAGGAAGAGATACTTCCTTCAGAGGCAACTCTTTTGAGAAATATAAACAACGCTAGGTTGCATCAAAAATGGATATTGAATGTTTATTTTATTCTTGGAATAGTTAGAAAATTTTGCCAATAAGATAAAATCGTAGTAGATTCAAACGCTTGGAAATGTGCACGTATGTGCAAAGATATTCCCTCTTTTACCTATAGTATTTCCTCCAATGAGGTTAACTCCTTGGTTTTAAGAGTCAAATTCAAAAATTTAGCGCTGATGATTTTCTTCAAGGAAGCTATCCATTTCCCTGATATGAGAATAGAAGAAATATTCTTAATTTCATAAAAGCAAGTAATGAAAAGATATTGATAAATGAATTTTGCATGAGAAGAGATGACTTCTGGCAACTTTGGCAGTTTGATATCTGGATGTTTTCCCATGATGATCCTTTTGCACTCTTTTTGAGTCATTGCACTTTCTCGGGCTTTTACATCATCCTTCATTTGAATGGGTCCTGACTTTTCTCTCTTTTTTCAGGGAAGGGTACGTCACAAACTCCTTCATCTTGAAGATGCTCTGATCCTACTTTTTCTCAGGGATTATATATGATAACATTGGCTCAAAAGGTCTTTAGATGATAGCAGAAATCAAATATCTTTTAGGGTTTGTCGGTAGGCTCATCACACTCGCCTTCATCTTGACGGTGATCTGAACTTTCCCTGGAAGGATCCTTCACAAACTCCTTCATCTCGGAGATGATCCAAATCTTCTTTGGCCCCGGGGGTCTGCTCGCATATTCGTCTTCATCTTGACGACAGTTGAGAGATCCCTTTTGCGGATATTTGATTGCAACTTTAAACGAATGAGAAGATATGGGTCGAGTGGATTCTTTTTATAGCTCAAGATATTTTCACTGCCTGATTGCCAGAAAGTCATTTTTAAACATGCGCCATAGCCCAGATCAATATCAATTCGTTTCTGTCTTTTTAACATCATTGAAGATCTCTTTCATTGATCATATCGAGGACATTTCTTACATCCTTTTGGTTGATCAACAGGAAAAGATTTGAATTTTACCTCTTTTTCGCAAAAAAGTTTCACCTTTTGGAAGGAAATACTGGAGGTAATCTGAGAAAATTCTTTTTGTGCAGTAAGAATATTTAGAATCAACAAATGTTTTTAGCAAATTGGCAAAGTTTTCATGAATTCTCTGTGAAATAATCACTCAATATAGATTTTGATGAGACCTTGAGTTGCAATTTTTGATTCTGGAAATACATGACCAGCAAAGCTGGGACCTTTGAAATACATGACCAGCAGAAGCTGGAACGTTTGAAATACCTGACCAGCAAAAACTGGAACATTTGAAATACCTGACCAGCGAAAGCTGGAACATTTGAAATACCTGACCAGCAAAATGCTGGAACGTTTGAAATACATGACCAACAAAAGCTGGAACCTTTGAAATACATGACCAGCAAAATGCTGGAACGTTTGAAATACATGACCATTAAAAGCTGGAACATTTGAAATACATGACCAGCAAAATGCTGGAACGTTTGGAAATACATGACCAACGAGTGTTGGATCTTTTGGAAATACATCAGATTTAAGTCAGATCTTGAATTTTTGAAAGAGGAAAGAATTTGATCAGAACACTGAATTTAGAAGGTTACCGGTGCGAGGACCGGATTTTCTAAATGAGCTCAACATATGATTGAAAAATTTGAGAAATAACCAGTGCGAGGACTGGGTTGTGAAGATGAGCTGGGAAAGTAAAATTTTGATAAGAGATTCTGAATTCAATGGACCGTCACATCCTAACTACGTGTAGTCTGTTTTTAGGATTTATCTCCTTATCTTAAACTAGAAAGGGAGGAAAGAAATACCTTGTTAGCATGAGGCATCAGGTTTATCCCTTAACCTGAAAGGGACAGAAGGATTTTTAAAGAGAGTAAACCTGAATCTTTGAATTTTGGAAATGGACTAGTCGGAAGGCTGGATTTTGGAAGAGGGTCCCGCCAGGCAGTTTAGGGTTTCTTTGAAAAAGAAGAGAGTTCAAGTTGGGGCTCGAATCTTCAGAAAATAAAAGATAAAGAGAAACCCGAGTTTTGAAAACTTGAATTTTTAAAGAAATGATTGTTTTCCAATGCGAGGATTGGATTCAGAAGGAAGTCCTGGTCAGAACTCAGAACTTCGAACGAAAAATAATAGAAGAAAAACCCGAGCTAGAACTCGGATTTCTAAAGAAATGATGAATTTCCAATGCGAGGATTGGATTCAAAAGGAAGTCTTGGTCGGAACTCAGAACTTCGAACGAAAAATAATAAAAGAAAACCCGAGCTGGAACTCGGATTTCTAAAGAAATGATGGATTTCCAATGCGAGGATTGGATTCAAAAGGAAGTCCTGGTCGGAACTCAGAACTTCGAACGAAAGATAATAGAGGAAAAACCCGAGCTGGAACTCGGATTTCTAAAGAAATGATGGATTTCCAATGCGAGGATTGGATTCAAAAGGAAGTCCTGGTCGGAACTCAGAACTTCAAACGAAAAATAATAGAAGAAAAACCCGAGCTGGAACTCGGATTTCTAAAGAAATGATGGATTTCCAATGCGAGGATTGGATTTCCAATGCGAGGATTGGATTCAAAAGGAAGTCCTGGTCGAAACTCAGAACTTCGAACGAAAAATAATAGAAGAAAACCCGAGCTGGAACTCAGATTTCTAAAGAAATGATGGATTTCCAATGCGAGGATTGGATTCAAAAGGAAGTCCTGGTCGGAACTCCGAACTTTGAACGAAAGAATAATAGAGGAAAAACCTGAGCTGGAACTCGGATTTTTAAAGAAATGATTGATTTCTAATGCGAGGATTGGATTCAAAAGGAAGTCCTGGTCGGAACTCAGAACTTCGAACAAAAGAATAATAGAGGAAAAACCCGAGCTGGAACTCAGATTTTTAAAGAAATGATTGATTTCCAATGCAAGGATTGGATTCAAAAGGAAGTCCTGGTCGGAACTCAGAACCTCGAACAAAAGAATAGAGGGAGAAGCCCGAGTGGAAACTCGGGTTTTTGATAGAAAGTTTTTTATCAAAAGATTGAGTTTTGAAAATTTGCCAGTGCGAGTACCGAACCTGGGATTGAGAATGATCATTTAGAGGACTGAATTTATTTGCATGTGATCTGATTGCCTCCTTATCTTGACTGGGGAGAAAATAAAATTTGAGAAGAACTGACGATAAGAGATAGAAATTGTTGGAAGATTTGACAAAAGAGAAGAATCAAGGAAATTTTATGGAAATTATCTTTGTAAAAGGATTCTCACAGGTAGCATTGTTGCTCCTATGAGGGGTTTCAGGATTATCCCTTATCCTGAATGGGAAAGGAATAAAATTTAGGCAAAAGTTGATGAAAAAGCTTTGATAAAGAATTGGAAGAATTAAAACTTAATTAAGAAATAAAACTGATAAAATTAAATGAAGAAAAAGATTTAGCAGAGATTAATGAAGCTTTAAAAGAGAAAGACATTCAGGACTATCCCTTATCCTGAAGAAAGAAGGACCTCGTAGGATGAGGTTTCAGGTTTATCCCTTAACCTGAAGGGGGGAAGAAAGAAAGAAAAAGAAGGAAAAAGAAATACCTCATGAGAAAGAGGCATCAGATTTATCCCTTAACCTGAAAGGGTAAGATTTTGAAATAAGATTTGACAAGAAGAAATAAAAATGGATGAATAAAATTTAATAAATTTTGATAAAGGTAAATAAAACTAATAAAAACTGAAAGAAGATTTGAAAATTTTTGAAAAAGAGTTTGATCCCGCCTGCATGTGGGATCTTTAAAATGAGAGAAGAAGATGAGAAAATCATTTTTGGAAAAGAAAGATTAACCGCGAGAGCTAATCTTTGAAAGGGGATCATTCATGAGAGATCATCATGAGGGTTAATTTTTTGAAGCAATGATTTGAAAACCAATTTTTAGAAAATATGATCAACACGAGGGTTGATATTTGGATGTAATGATTTGAAATCAAGTTTTAGAAAATATGATCAACACAAGGGTTGATCTTTGAATGCCATGGTTCGAAATCAATTTTTTAGAAAATATGATCAACACGCAGGTTGATCTTGGAATGTAATGATTCAAAACCAATTTTTAGAAAATATGATCAACACAAGGGTTGATCTTTGAATGTATTTATTCGAAATCAACTTTTTAGAAAATATGATCAACACAAGGGTTGATCTTTGAATGCGATGATTCGAAATCAATTTTTAGAAAATATGATCAACACAAGGGTTGATCTTTGAATGTAATGATTCGAAGTCAATTTTTGGAAAATATGATCAACACAAGGGTTGATCTTTGAATGTAATAATTCGAAATCAATTTTCAGAAAATATGATCAACACAAGGGTTGATCTTTGAAATGCAATGATTTGAAATCAATTTGTTAGAAAAATATGATCAACACAAGGGTTGATCTTTGAAAAAGGTTGTAATAAAATATTTGAACTAAAATTTTCATGATTTTTAAAAGACCCTCATAGGTAATATCATTTCTCTCATGAATGATGTCAGGATTGTCTCGAATTTTGAAAAAGAAATTTAAAGCCACAATATAGCAAAAAAGAAGAAAGTATTGAATATCAAAGATATAAAGAAAATCGACATTTCATTGATAAGCAAAAGTTGATAACATAACTGAATATTTATAAGTATTTTAACTAAAAGAAGTCACAAAGACTGGGCTGACGTTCCCCTACAAAGCGACTGGCAGAAAGGGATGAAAGCGAAAAACTCTTGGTATTTTCAACTCTCTGAGTAGTATGGAAATGGTTCGGGCAGAACTGCAGTCTGCTCTTCTCCTTCCTCTGGTACCAGAAGCTCTTTATCAATGTAATTCTGCACAATGTTTTTGAGGACGAAGCAGCGCTCTGTGTCATGCCCCCTCGCTCGATGAAATTTGCAGAAGCGATCTTTCCATTTCCTCTTGGTGACAGAGGGATCATCCTGCTTTGGGAGTTTGATCATTTCTTTCTAGAGCAGGTATTGGAGAACTTCTTCGATCGGCTGACCTAGAGGGGTAAGCTGACGATCATAACCCCAACCTTCATGCTTTGCTTTCTTCGGCTTGCTTGACTTCTGCCGAGTGCTGACCCCTGCCTGGTAGCTGGACTGAGCTTGCATGTTTAGGAGATCTGGATGCTTTTCTTCTTCGTTCTTGACGAAGAGATTCTTATCAAGGCAATCCTGAACGATATTCTTGAAGATGAAGCAATGCTCAGTGTCATGCCCTGTTACTTGATGGTATCTGCAGAACTGGTCTATATATTTTCCCATGACTGTGGAAGGGCTGGCGGCTTTTGGGAGCCTGAGTAATCCGTTAGACATCATGTATTCGAGGATTTTGTCGAGCGGTTCATCTAAAGGAGTGAAATCTCGATCCTTGCTCCAATCCTTACGCTTTGGTTCTTCTTGCTTCTTGTCTCTTTGTTGAGGACTGTATTGAATAGGTCTATCACGATTTTCACAATATTTTCCAATCTGGCTTTTATACTCTCTCAAGTTGCTGCCCTGGTTGCTTTGGTTGCTGCCCCTGCTGGCTTTGGAATTTCCTACACTGATATTGCTGTGTTCATTCATGGGGAAAGTGACAGGTGCCTTTTCTTTTGTGGGAGCTTTTCCGCAATTGGCTTCAGCTTGTTCAGACAATATCTCAACCATCATCCTTTTGAATAATTGGTATATCGCGGGATCAATCTCACTTTTGTCGTCCTGAACTCCCTTTCTGACAGATTTTTGAGAATTCATTTCTTACTTTCTCTGCTTGTAACTGGGATGTTAGAGCAGTGTAATCTCTGAGCTTTGTCTGACTCAACTAATAGCGTCGATGCTCTCTGTAGAGCATAAATGGGTTTTTTAGAAAAGATCTAGGAAAAAATTTTAATAAAGGAGGAAATCATAATCTGAAAATGAAAACATCCCATTACGAGGGATCAGGTTGTCACCAAAATTTGTGACAACTGCACTGTTTTTCTGAAAAAGGATAGACAAGTAAAATGTGAATAAAGATAAATTTTGAAAAGGACATATCCTGACAAAAGATGTTTTATTGTAAATGAGGGTAAGGAATAGAATATAGAAAAGAAAAATTTTGAAGAATTGCAGCAGGATAAAAAAGAATTAGAAGAAATTAAGAGAAGAAAAGGAAAATACACCTGGGTTTTAAAATAAAGAGGAAATTTTGAATAACATATACCCAGGGTTTTGAAAAATATAGGGAATATAAAATATCATACAATCATAGATATACAAACAAGGATGTACAAACAACACTCCCTAGAGGCTAACTCTAAATGCAATATTTTGAAATGGCTTGTAGGACCTTAATCCTAACTCTAGGGTTTAGATCATCTGATTCCAATCAAGATACGCCGATATACTCAAGCTGAAGCTCGAAGTACGTGGCATAGAAATATTCCTCTGGTTCTAAAGGTAATGACTTTCCAACATCCTTGAGCACCTACCGATATACCTCGGACTATGGCCCTTAGGTACGTGGTAGGGGGGCGCGAACCCAAATAAGTGGTCCAGTTGTGAGGCTCTCTCCTGAACTATGGTTCAGTGAGATAGCCCAGCAACGTGAAGACCGGGGCAATATAGGTAAGGAGGTTTTCAAAATATGCTTAACATACAAGAAATCAGATGGCTCTAATGCAAGTCCTAAAGAGATAGATTAGAATGAAGAGAAGCATACACTTGCATACATTGTTTACATTCAATCCCTAAAATTGAGGAGAGTTGTATTTCAGACCTAGATCTAATGTGAGCATGGAATAATCTCCTCAATATGGTCCTACCAAACCATACTTAGATTCTATATGCAATAATGTCAGCTTAGGACAGAGTCTAGGCTCCTAAGGTTTGCATGAAAATGAAGCTGACATTTATAGAATAAAGACTTAGATAATATCAAAGCAAAGCAAAGGCATCAATTCGACTAGACGGAGACGAGTCTCATCACGGTCGCCAAAACTGTGATCATCACAAAATTTTTCCTCTCGTAATACTCTCTCTCTTCCTTCTCTTTTCCCTTTCTAACCTCTATTTCCTCCTTTTTGAAGGGAGAAAATAAAAGGGCAGAAAGAAAGAGAGAAGAGAAAAGAAAAGAAAAGAAAAGAAGAGAAGAGGAATTCTTTTGCGGGGTCTCACTTGACCTTAATTTTGAAAATATTTAAAAAATAACTCGCCTTCATTTTTGAAATATTTGCGGGAAAACTGGGAGACGGAATCCGCTCGTCGGTACGAGGTTCGACCGTTCCTGACACCTTTACCAGGGGTAATCGAACCAAGGGTTGAATTCATGCCTTTTGCTTTGCTAAGAAATCATCTAAGAATTTATCCTAAGTCTAAATGCACAAAAAATCATGCTTGTGCAATGCAGAGATGTATGCTCTTTTTGAATAATGATTTGAAATTTTCCAAGTGTTTCTGAGATGAATCTGATGATAGAGTGAAAAAATGGTTTCTAACTTAGAACTTAAGATTTAAAGTTCTAAGTTTTTGAAATAATCAGAGCTTGGAAAAATAGATTTGGATCTTTAAGAGAAATGATTTTGAAGCTCAGATAAAGGAGAAGGAAGGAAACTTCAGAGTCATAAATGGACTTTTGAATTAGAATAAAGATGAAATGAAATTGAATTCTAACTTTTGAAGTTTGAAATCAGAATGAAATGTGGGAAATCTAAATAGAATTTGAAATAGAATTGATTTCAAAGTTGGAATTCAAGATGGAATCGGAATCCAAAGTCTGGATTCTGAATAGAGTTCAAAATTGAATTTTGGATTTAGAATCCAAAAAAATAGGAATTGGGTTTGAAATCTGAGATGAAAACGGAATTGGATTTGGAATTGAGAATGATAGTTGATTTGAAATCTGGAATTCATAATGAAATTTGAATTCAAAGTATGGATTCTAAATAGAGTTGAGATTTAAAATTGAATTCTGGATTTAGAATCTGAAGTGGGAGTTGATCCAGAAATTTGAGATCTGAGATGAAATTGGATTCAGAATTTTGAATGGAATTGGATCTAAGATCTGAGATTCGAAGGGGAATTGGGTTCTGGATCCTAGAATGGAATTAGATCTAAAGTCTGAGATCCAAAGTAGATTTGGGTTCTGGATCCTAGAATGAAATTGGATATGAAGTCTGAAATCCAAAGTAGAATTGGGTTCTGGATCCTAAAATTGATTTTAGATCTGTAATCTGAGATCCAAAGTAGAATTGGAATCTGGATCCTAGAATGGATTTTGGATCTATAATCTGAGATCCAATGTAGAATTGAGATCTAGATCCTAAATGGAATTTGGATCTTAAGCCTGAGATCCAAAGTAAAGATTGATACTTGGAAATCTGGATCCTAATTGAGATTAGGATCTAACTTTGGATTTTTGGAATTTCAAAATTGATTTTGAGAATGAATTTCAAAGTTAAATTGGACTTTGAACTTGAGTTTGAAATTCATAAAATGAATCAAGTTGAATTTTAACTTTGGATTTGGTTTCAAAGTTTGGATTTTAAAAATGAGATAGAATTGATAGGAAGAAGAGATATTTACACTCACTTGGGTTTTGAAAAAGAAATTTTTGAAAATATAATGTAATTCTATCCTAAATGATGAAATGAATTAAATAATTTTGAAATTGGATTTTGAAAAAAGCTATTCCATTCTTTAAATGAATTAAGAATGAGGTTGAAGATATAATATATCCCTGACTATGGTCATTGAATATATTATACAATAACCACATTTAAATTCAAGTGAAGAATAAAATACATTTTTGGTGCTTTTATAGAATTTAAAATGAAATTAACTCTCAATATACCCTGACTATGGCCATTGGTATATTTATTGAATTAATTTTAGATTAAATTCTGATAAAAGAGAAAAATATTTAAAGAAAATATGATGATTTTTTGAAAAGAGGGATCCAATGTGGATCCAGTGTTATTTTATAAAAGATAAAATACTAAGTCTTGTTTACATCCCGACTATGGCCGTTGATGTAAATCATCAACTTAGGATTAATTTACCTCTTACGAAATGGTGCACGTGCCATTCGTGTTTCACCATTGTGAGAATTTGAGAAATAAAGGCAAAAAATACATGAAAACAAGCAATTCTAAAAAAAATGTGTATGCTCATACATTCTAATCTAAGACTGGAAATGTAGAATTAATGTTTACAACACTGAAAGAAATATCAAAGAGCTTCTAGCTCGGCTTTTCGCATATTCCTGCAAAAAGGGGAGTTAGCAAAATGTCAAGATAAAAGGGAATGGAAGAAATTAGGCTGTGAATGTAAAATGTAGATGGTTGATTCTAACTTGTACTTATGTTACATGGTATATTATGAAAAAAAATATACATGTATATATATATATATGTATATATATATATATATGTATGTATATATATATATATATATATATATATATATATAGGCGATGTCATAAGCAAACAAAAACCTACATATGAGAGGGTATATGCAATGGATGAAAGCAAGAGCCAGGATGGTCCGCTGTGAACCATCATGAAATGTGGTAGTTCCTGATGAACCGCCATAGAAAGAAAGAGACACGGTGGTTCATTGTGAACCACTGTGAAATATGGTAGCTATAGTAGTTCATTATTGAACTACTATAGAGGAAAAGAAGACACAGTGGTTCATTTGTGAACCACTGTGAAAACAGTGGCAATTATGGTAGTTCATTGTTGAACTACCATATAGAAAAGAAGACGCAGTGGTTCATGGTGAACCACTGTGAAAACACAGCCACTATGGTAGTTCATTGCTGAACTGCCATATAGGGAAAGAAGGCACAGTGGTTCATTGTGAACCACTGTGAAAACACAGCAGGGACAACAATAATAGTGAAAATGCAGCTGACGACTTCCACAAAGGCAACAACTTTTTGATTGAACAGGATATGGCAGGGCTTGTGACACTGCACAATGATATGCTAGGGAACATCAAGTGATCCTGGCAAGTTGATGAAGACATAAAGCTGGCAGAGGCTCTTGTCATGAGTGATGTGCCATGAACTAGACCAACAACCTGTTAATACTGCCTAATGTGCTGGGATATAGGCATGTAAAGAACAACTAATTGTGCTGGAAGCTATGTGAACAAGATATGGTATGAAAGGGGATGAAGGTGACAAGTGTAGTGAAGGGCTGGAATCTTCACCAGAAGAAGGATGTGTCATGTCGGCACCAAATACTATGGTTGGCACCTTGCTAACAAGTTGGTATGCTTCTAGTCAACACATCAGCTGGAACGGTGTTTCTTCCACCAACCTTCACATTGACATTTTCTAGGTATTGATTGCTAATCCTAGATACATTCTTCAGTTTGCAGCTTTGGGAGACAATATCTAATTCTGTTTCACATAATCGTTTCAATTTTCCATAAAAGATGGCACTGCTTTCAGGTAAAATTATAACCAATAACTGAAGAATTCCAGCTTTGTTATTTTTCCCCAGAATTTGATCTGCTTCCTTTGGAATCTGCGTGAGTGTCCTCACCATAGTGGCAGGATGTTGCCCACAGAAAGGAAATACAGGATTGACTGCAGAATCCATATCAATGTGTATGCACATCTTAACTAGTTCCTGACAAAAACTTTTGGGCCATCCCCTGGCAGACTCGCGAGAAGTCCACACAAATGCTTCGGATTAACATCTTTTGGCCAAATATTGTGCTGGCCAGCATTAAAATATGACACATGCAACAGCTGATAATCAGGAAAAGAATGAAGGAGAAAAGAATTGGAAGAGAAGTAGCAGCAACAACCATAATAGAAAGAAGCAACTAGAAACCATCATATACCTATTGAACTGTGAAGAACAGAGCGAAGCCAAAAAAAAAAAAAACTAAGCATGACTCACTTTAATTCTTTTATTTGTTCTTGTGTTAATCCCTTAATGTGACATCGCCTATGCGGAATTCCCTCATAAGTCACTTTGACTTTCACCTCAGTAAGAGCCTTCTTAATCTGCCACAGAAAAGATTAGCACAAGAACATTGTACATACAGACAAAGATTTCTCTATAAATTTAGCCTCCCTGTACAACTTAAACTTTTGCTTAAGTCTCATGTGTTTAAAATGATAAAAGGGGATGATCCAATACCATTAACAGCTTCCCTTGGGGTAATAGGGAGTTGATATGCTGTGTAGGTGGGTGCATCATAGTGTTCCACAAGATGCTATGATAGGTGTGATGAAAGTGGGAGGTGGTGGCAAGGGATGCATGAATATACAATATGGAGCAACATACAGGGAAATATGCACAAAATATCATATGCAGAGGACACAGCTAAATAACTACTGCACTGGTAGTAAGGGTCTTGCAAACAGTGATTATGGAATATAACCATAAATAAGTAACCGATGTGCCATGACACAGTAGCACTGTGAGCTGTTCTCAGTATCAACCAAAGGATTTCAACCATCCTGTCTAGTTATGTTTCGCACAACAGCCCTCAGCCGATTCAGTGAAATCTAACAGATCGATCAATGAATCAAGATGATCATACCTCAGAAATCGAGCCTTTTGTGAAGTCATATCAGTGATTTTCCTTTTCCTGACCGCAACTCCTTTCTTGATGTCAAAAACATTTTCATGTCCAGCCGTGGAATACATGGCAATAGAATTTGACTCAGTTCGACTATGACCAGAAACGTTAGCAAGAATGCAGCTATAAGTCTTTGTTAGCAAGGTGCAGGACACCTGATTTTGACTCAGCCAATCAGAGAAAAAAATAAACCAAACCAGAAATATGACCAAGGCATTCCATTTCGAACCAGCAATCATGAATTTATAACAAATTATGAACTTGAACTAAACATTTGGTCTTAATTCAGCAAATGAGAATAAATCAGAGACTTGATCTTGGGTTAGATAAACAAGATTTTTTTTTTCTTTTCTTTTTCAAAGCAGAGATTTCTGCTGAAACCGATTCAGAAGCCCAACTTTCCCTTTTTTTTCTTAGCTGTTCTAACTTATTCCACAACAAAATCGAGAGTGGTTTTATTTATTAGAAAATGGAAATAAAACGATGAATACCCTGATGCCTAATTTTTTAAGTTGAATGCATGACACTTAAAGATGTATCACCTAACTATTAAGTGGTGAGAAACATAATCCTGGAATGTATGGCAACATGTTTTCCATTATTGACTTCAATCCCCATATTCAGAAGGGAGCGAAATTCCAACCTTGAACTTAACTCATGTGCTGATAGTGATCTTGAAGTCTCATATTTCCGAAAGATCAGACCCACGCAAAGAGTTCCCCTACTGTATTACATGGCAATCTGCTGAAGGTGATTTCTAACCAGATCCAGTTGCAAAGACTGAAAGGGTCGGTCAGAACCCAATTATCTGTGTTTCAATCCTGTAGTCCAGAAATGGACTCCTTACCCAAGCCAGACAACAAACTTTCATTGTAATGGCTATGGAAATTACTTTCACTGTTAGGAAACGTACATAGATGGCGGTTTCTGGCACCAAGCAGTAACAGATTCTACCAGTCTACAATGAAATTTGCATAAGATAGTGATGCACAACGAAAACAATTTAAACCAATAGGCCTGACAAATCACATTTGGTAAAAAAAATCCATGGAATTAGGTAGAACATTAAGTGGAGAATCTAGCAGGTTTTACATATTCATAACATACTAAAAAGAAATATGGTGGAAGAGCTAATACTTACAAATCTGAAATGTTAAAATTCTTCAATTGCTTTCTCAACCACTGCCAATTTAACTGTATATACAACCATGAAGTCAGACAAGAGGAAATGTATACAATTTGGATATTAGGATTTCAAGAAAGAAAAGAAGAAGAAAAAGAGAAGAAGAAGAAGAGAAAGCAAAAAAAAAAGAGAATAAAAGAAGTTTGTGAGATTTTTTTTTTCATCTCCTTAGACACAAAACATTCAAGAAGATTGTCGTCTTATAATATCCCTTCAAAGCAAGGCACGTTGATAAGAACCTGCAGAAATCTGATATGGCTTTCTACTGCTGAGATTTTACCTCCAGCCACATCACAGAAACCAAAGCTAAAACAACAATGATAGAACATTTGTGATACAGAAAAGAATGAACAAGATTTACCAAATCTCTAGGCATCGGATTGAGAATAGATTTATTGAACTCCACATGCCCTGAGGTCTGATGGATATAAATGCCAGGACATTACCCTACTACAGAGGGCCACTGCATCAATTGCTTTTATTAGCCTGCCATGAATCAATCCTTGCAGAATTTGATCCATGTCAGAGGTCGATACTTAGCAGTTGATGCTCATCAAGCTACGAAGATGCTACACATGCGTGAGATGAAGACGACCCAACAGACAAGGCCAAGGAGGAAACAAACTCGAACATGGATGTTGAATGAACCGAATTTGCAGATCATTATCATCAAGTGGGAAATTAAATACAAAAGACAGTAATGAAATGAAAACAGGAAATCAAATGGTAAATAAAAAACCAACCATGAATTGGAAATCAAATAAGAAAGAAAAAGATAAAAGCTGGGCTAATGTTGATGAAATTAAAAGGACAGGGCATAAACTTTATACAGTAATGCAGAGAGAAAAGAAAAATAAAAAAAAAATAAAAAGGGAAAGTCGAAACCTGAAAGAAGAGTTTGTTAGATTGAGGTATAGATTGAAATTTAAAGTCCGATGAATCTATGATGTTATTGAGAAGCATCATTGATTCCCATCAAAAGAGAATTTGAGGACCCAATATAAATCTCGTGATCGAAATGAACATATGTATAAAAAAAAAGAAACTGCAATGCAAATGAGACGCTCAGTATAAACAGATAGTGCAATGAAAAAAAAATCAATAAACATGAAAAGGGATTGTGGGAACAGTTGTTCCGTTATTATTGCACAGAGGTAGGTTGATGTTGCATGAGCAACTCAACACTGCCAGGGGTGCATCAAAATAGGGGAAAACGAAATAAAGAAAAAAAAAAGAAGCTAAACAAGAATTTCGGGGGAAAACAACAGAGATGAAGGGTATAGATGGCTTACCCGATTGTTGTAGGAGTCAAGAAGGGCCTTTCCTAATCCCTTTTCTGATTGAGAGGGGGGGGAGGCTTTTACCAGATTGTCCTGTTTAAATTGGAGGAGGAGAGGCGTCTCCTATGCTCTGTAGCTATGGCGAAGCTCTGAAGATTGATCGGCAAAGGGAAACCAGGGGAAGAAGAAAGGAAAACAGAAGAAGGAGAAAAGGAACATTTCAAGAGAGAAGCATTGAGAAGATCACGTGGAGGGGTGAAGCGCGGATGTTCCGAAGAGAAGAGTGCGATGGTAGGGTGATAACGGATGGGATGAAGAAGCCCTGCGTGCCTCCTTTTAAGGAAGGAGAGGAAGGTTCGTGAGTCTGTTGGTGATGGAAGGCAGAGGAGAGCCCTGAGGAGGATGGGCGGAAGAGGGGGAAGACGATGGAGAGAGGAGAAGAGAGCATGGAGGGGGCGGCTCTTTTTTTTCTTTTCTTCCTTACAAAGGAAAACCCTAAAAGAGGGTTTTGCAAAAGACCCCTCTTTGATTTTCAAGTTTTTACAAAAAAGGGGGCTCCCGAGGTTTTTAGCAAAAAATTGATTTTTTAAAAGTTTAAACTCATTAGTTTTTCTCGAAATTTTTCCATTTTTTTTGGTTTTTGCGTTATCTTTCCATTTTTTGTATTTTTCAGTAAAAATCCTAAGATTTGCGAGAAAACAAAGATTAAAACTATTTTTTTTTTTTTTGTAAAATATTTACAAAAGGGAGTTTTTCTGAGAACTCAAGGAGATTTTTGAGAAAAATCTCTTCAAAAAATGGGTTTATATCTGGATTTTTAGGAAATCTTCGAGGTTTACGACCTCGAACTGAGAAATATAGGGTTGGGGATCCGACAAAGTGCCAGATGAATTGCCTGAGCCATTTAGAACCATTTTTGGTATTTTTATAATTTTAATTTGGAAATCAGCCAACGAGACTCAGATTTTGGATTTAAAACACTAGGTTCGGACCCGAAATCGATTTTGAATGGATCAATATGGTTTTTAATCCAGAAAGTCTGAAGAATGACTGAAATTTAGCTTTGAAATCGCTTTGATTTTCTCAGAAGATGGAGTCAGGGGCAAAAGGGTTATTTTGCAAATCTTTGAAAAATTTGGGGTGTTCACAGTAAACAAATCAAAAGTTCTTTCAAAGCAAAAGATATAATTTCAACAAAACGTCCTCTTGAACTTTTACATTTAGATCTATTTAGATAATCTAGAATTCAAAGTTTGAATGGTAGTATGTATGCTTTTGTTATAGTAGATGATTATTCTCGATTTACTTGGGTAATTTTTCTAAAAAGCAAAAATGATGCTTTTTCTGAATTTTTTAAACTTTGTAGAAGAATTACAAATGAAAAGTCTACATCTATTATTACAATTTGCAGTGATCATGGTGGTGAATTTGAAAGTGATTCTTTTCTAAAGTTTTGTGATTTATATGGTATATCTCACAACTTTGCTTTTCCTAGAGCGGCTCCACAAAATGGAGTTGTTGAAAGAAAAAATAGAACTTTGCAAGAATGTGCTAGAACCATGCTTCAAGATAAAAATTTACCAAAATACTTTTGGGTTGAAGCAATAAATATAGCATGTTATGTTTTAAACCGTGTTCTTATTCGACCAATCTTATATAAAACATGTTTTGAATTGTATTATGATCGTATATCAAAGATCTCATATTTCAAAATTTTTGGTAGTAAATGCTTCTTGTTAAATACCAAAGATAATCTTGATAAGTTTGATTCAAAATAAAACGAAGCAATATTTCTTGGATATTCTTCTAGAAGCAAAGCTTATCATGTTTTTAATAAAAGAACATCTTGCATTGAAGAATCTTTACATATTGCATTTGATGAGAATTGTGAGCAGGTTATACCTCTAAGCGAAGGAGAAGAAGTCATACTTCAAGAAGAACCTTTGATAGAGAGCACTTCTCAAGAAAATATTCCTCTTCCACCGGTTTGGAAAGAAGTTCTCAATCATCCACATGAACAAATTATTGGAGAAATAAAGAGTGGTGTCCAAACTAGAAGGCAATTGCAATATATTACAAATATTGCTTTCATATCTAAAATAGAACCAATGAATATCAATGAGGCTTGTGATGATGAATTTTGGCTTTTGATTATGTCTGAAGAACTAGGCATTTGCTCATTATTAGACTTATATATATTTTTTTAAAATTTTTGTTTTACTTGAAAATTTTTAAGACTAACATTTTTTTGAACTTTGTTTACTGTTATTGCTTTGATAAAACAACATTACTTTTCATGAACTTTGATAATTTCTGGGTTGTAATATTTTAAACTTGAATTTGCATTTTGCTTATGCTATGACTGCACTTTCTCCTTTTGATTATGACAAAGGGGGAGAAAAAGACCAACATGAAAATTGTATGAAAAAACATTGAAAATTGTATAAGAACTTGATGCTAATTTCATGAGAAAGAAACAGAAATGCATGAAGTAATGATGAAAATGCAAAATAATCAACATGTGATATATATGTGCTTTGATTGTGCTAACTTCTTATGTTTTGCAACATATTGATAGGGGGAGTAAAATCTCCATTTATGCATCTAAATGCTTCATCTTTGACTAGTTTGTCATAATATAAAAGGAGGAGATTGTTATGACAATGAAGCCGTACATGATATTTTAAGTACAAGGTTTTGATGATGAACAAGTGAATCAACTGCATTTCAGCTAAGGCAATGAAGAAAGATGACAAGAATTGAAGAATTCAATGAAGAATCTATGAAGACTAGTGTGCAAATGTAAAATTCATTAAATGTCCTAGATTTTTGTAAGAGCCTTACTTAGAGTACATATTTTGATTGCATTTCACCTAAAAAGTCTTTAGAAAAACTTTTCTAAAAGAACCCTGCATGAAAATCATTTTAGAAAACTTTTTACTTAATTTTTCATGTTAATTAGTCAACCAATAGACTCACCAATCGAGCAACTTTTTCGCGCCAATTTTCCAAAGAAAAAATGTCAAATTTCTAAATTAGTCGACTGAAAGTTTTATCAGTCGACCGGACAGAATGTTTATTTTCTGGAAACTTTAGTAGAAGTTGACTGAAGGTTTTATCAGTTGACTAGACAAAGCGTGTGTTTTCAGAAAAAATTTAGCAGCAGTCGACTGAAAGATTTTTCAGTCTACTGATGATATTATTAGTCGACTAAGTTTCAAAACTTCAGATTTTCAAACCGCTATGATAAACACATTAGTCGACCGACAATAACTGTCAGTCTGCTAATATTTGATTTCAGTCGACTAACTATTGTTTCAGTCGACTAATTTTGTCATTTTTCTGTAACTTTTAAAAGGCGTGTCTTTTCATTTTTCAAACATTTTGATCATTCAAAATGGACTGTTTTGACACCCTTTCACACCCTCAACGTATGGAATCTTTCAACTATAAATATGAGTGCATTCCACAATCAAAAACATCGAATCCAATCAAATTACATTGAATTACAAAGATCAAAATCTTTGTTTTTCACTCCTACTCATTCAAGTATTTGTTTTCTCACTTGATATTTTCACTTCAGTTTTTCACTCAAATTCTTTTGAGAGACAGTGAATTCGTGAGTTGAGTATTTTAACAACCTCAAAAGCCAATTGCATTCCATTTGCATTCATAAGAAGGGCTCGTAGGTTGATTGTAAGTTATTTACTTATATTTTTTTGTAAAAGGAAATGACTTCTTGGTTTAAAGAAGTTGTTTGGTTTCAGTAGGTTTGTTACTGAAAGTGGGACCGGATTTGGTCTGTATGTTCTTGTGGTTACACAAGGTTGATAGTGAAAATCTCAAGCGGGTTTTGCTTAGGGACTGGATGTAGGTCTGGAAGACCGAACCAGGATAAACTCTTATGTTCTTTGTGTGATTGCTTTGTGAATCTCAAAATCCTTCAAAATTCCAAAGACGTTATTTAAAAGCACTATTCACCCCCCTCTAATGTTTGTTGCCTCGATCCTACAACACTTTCAAAAGGACATAAAAAAGTCAAGCATTTGTGAATTTGGATATGGGTGTATTTAAAAAATTATGAAGCATTTCAAGAAACATGTCATTTTTGTCGTACAACATGGTCATTTTCCATTCTATATAATATGATAGAGAACTATTCATATAAAGGCATGCATTGGTAAATCCAGTAGTGATCACCCACTCCTACAAAACCTAAAACTTAAGTTCAATCCTTCATGTTGCCCATTCTACAACTTTAGTGTTCAGGGTAGGCAAAATTTTAAAAAGGCACCTAAACTTTGGGCATTAATAAAAAAGGTACATAAGTTTTAAAAACTTTTGAAAAAACACACCTAAAAAATATCATGGTTAATTAAAAAGGCCCAGAAGTTTACTACCTTTTGGTGTGTAACTTGATTGGGTATTATACGACCCAACTCAGTGTCCCAAACCAATAATACCCAACCAGACCTGATTTTAACGGGCCCATGGGTTTAGTTCAGGTTCAAAATATAGATCTGAAATAAAAATGGGTACTCAGGTCTTGGGTATTGAAAATGAAGGCCTGAACCTGTTTGGACCCAACCTATCCTTTATACCTGACCTAAATGGTTTTTCTTATTACTAAACTGAACTGACCTAAACCTGTTTTATTCTTGAACCTACCCTATCTCACTTTGTACTCAAACCGATTATGTACCCAAACCCATTTTATATGTAAACCGACTCAAACTGAATCGAAAACTTATGATACATTTTGAATATGATATATCATTGATGTCTTCTTTATTTTCGCTTGAAATTTTTGGTTGGTATAAAATATTCTTTTTTATATTTAGAATTTGACATTATTTAGAATAGTTAATATTCTTATTTGTGAGTTATTGGCAGGTAATTAGGTCAATAATACCAATCATATCAAGATCTGAGTTGTAAAGACACAAACTGATCATACCCAAACTTGTTAACCCATATGGTCTACTTTTTCAGCCATACCCGGACCCAAACCCGAACCCGACCCAAATTAAAATGGGTCTATTAAAGACCCTACCCAATTATACTCGAACTCATTCACTCATATGAGTTCACAATTTCTAGCTGCACCCGGACTCAAATCCAAATCTGAATTAGATTGGGTCAGGTCTTACTTTTAGACCTGAATCAAAATCGGGACTGATAAGATCCAAACCAAACACGCCCCAGTTGCACTCGACCATCAAGTTTGTTGTTAAATATGATGTGAAATTATCATTTTACACTCAACATCATACTTTTAAAAATGCACCTAAAAAAGAGGGAAAGAGTCTTTTAAGGGTTAACTAAGTAACTTAACTCTCTTAACTCATCTTGGGTTAGTGATAACCTCGGCTAAATGAATGGAAGTTCATTTTTTTATTAACCATGCAAAAATTAAAGTACTTTTAAAAAAAATTCCAAAAATTAGGTGAATGTTTGAAAATTTTCAAAAATAGTGTCAAAAAGATTTTAAGAAGAAAATATTCACGTGGCAGCAAACTGTTGGCAATACTTGAACTTAATCATGTGATGGGACAAAAATTTTCCTTGCTGGATTCCCTTCATGAGATGAGAGAGGTGGGCATAGCAAAGGAAAAATATCAGGTTCAATGTGATTGCACACTTTTAATGTGTTGTTGCACCTGATCACCCTCCATCTTAGAGATAAGGCCCATCAGTTGTGGGACCAAGATAGAGGGTGATCAGGTGCAACAACACACTAAAAGTGTGCATGCACATTGCACCTGATCCTCCATCATGACAAAGAAGGTATATTTTCATGACTGCCTTGTTTTGGTGAGAGCATGCTTATAGTTTTTTTTAGATAATCAAGCTGGGGTTAGGCAAGATCATGACCAGCACATCACTTTAACAATACATCAATCACATAACTTCCAAAGACGAGAACCACTCTAGAGGTTTGTCTATCCAAATTCTGTCAACTTGGAGGCTCCCCATCATCACAAGATTTCTTGCAATATAGTTCTGAGATCTCACATACCACATAAAATGAATTCTGTTAAAGGATAACAGCTTCCCATGTAGCAATTTCAGCCATCTCCTATGTCTCCCCTCTAACATGTATCTAACTTCTTCTAATGTATCTTTCTTAGAAGACTCAATAATAATATTGTAATATCTTGTATTTTTAAACTTAGCCATTTTGAGATGTTTCTCAAAAATTTGGCTAAGTTTGGGAGAAAATCATTTGAGGATTGATTTTTAGACTGATGCCTTTGGGTCTAGGCTTGACCTAGGTCTCATCGACGAGGTCGAGGCAAGCCAAACGAAGCATGAGAAAGAGTTTAAATTTCGAGTTTTAAATTCAAGCAAAATTTGGGTTATTTTCGGACGAAATTCAGAATTTTGTAGTCGTGTAATATATCATTGGATGCCTCTCGAAATTTTGAGCCCAACGACATCTTGTTTTCCAGATTTCGAGTTTTGGTTTGCCCGAAAATTGGGTTTTTCTAAAAAATGAGCAGTTTGTTGAAACAAATCCAGAGTTGGATCTGATTGGATCCAAGGCCTATGATCCAAACTAATATGGATTTGGGTCTTATTTAAGTCCTACCTAAATCTGGATTTAATCCAGATCTTGATCCATTTTTATTTTGGGTATGGGTTTGGATCTTGGACCTAGATCCAGATCCAAATCCAAGTCCCACATTTTTTTCATCTTTAAATTGAATATAAAGCTTTAATTTAGGATTCAATAAGATTAGAGAGCCTTTTGGGTTAATTTGGTTATTTTTGGGTACCTTTAGATAATTTTTAATTAATTAATAATTAATAATTAATAATTAATTAATTAATATTAATTCTGAATTTTATTTTTGGGGCTGAGTAGGACTCTTTAAAAGAGTCCTTATTTCAGCTTAAGAGAGGTTAGGAAAGAGTATTAAAAGGATTGAAAGTTTTTGTTTTGAAAAGTCAACGTTTTGGTAGTATTTCAAAAAAATAGGAAACAAAGGGAGAGAGAGAGAGAGAGTTCCACTTTTTGGGAAATCTCTTAGAGAGGGATGGAGAAGGAGGGGCGACCTACCCTATGGGGGCCTATAAAAAGACTTCAAAAAGAGAGAGAAAAGAGAAAGAGAAGGAAAAAAAGAATGGGGAGAGAGAAAGTAAGGAAAATAGAGGTAAAAGTGGGAAGAATAGGAGAATAATTGATCTTTTTCAGTCATCCAACCCTTGATCCATCGTTATTTTCTTTCGATTCACGCAAAGGTATGGGTTTCTTTCTTGTTTCGAATGAAAAAAAGAGCATGGATTTGTATTCCATGCAATGTTTTGGTAAAAATACATGGGAAATGAGCAAATCTAGATATTTATTCTAATAAGGGTTTGATTTCTCTCTTTTTTGAAGTTTATTTATGGGAAAAATTTATATTTTTATATTTGATATTGTGGATCCCTAAATCGGGACAGATTGACCATGCTTAGAGCATATGCAAGTCTGGTCCAGATGTAGTGTATGAAAGAATCTTCGAAACGAGATACAATACAAGTGTTTACATGTATTTTTGTGATGTATGTTGATGATAAATGCATGCGTAAACGAAAATCTGTTTGTTGTCATGCATAACTGAATGGGTACATGCATATTTATGCATAATTGATATATGGATCTGAACATGCATGAATTGTAGATGCTGCCATTTGCTGGGGCTGTTGATGGCAATGTGTTGGTATTCTTTGCAAGATGTTAATAAGTGGTGTTGTTACTATTACTATTGTTGCTGCTACTCCGCCCTTACAATGATATAGTCATATTATTGCTCTCTTCCTCAAGGGTCGTCTTGTTAATTATGTGCTGAGTGTCTCATGCCTTGATAGGGTAAAAGCCTCCATAGATGGTTCTAGTCATGCGGATGTTGATTGATGCTTAGCAGTTGCAGATAGACAGATAGGCATATGTAGATAGAAAGAGCATGTTGTATCCACGTCCAGTATTCCACAGAATCAGTTTTGTAGATACGTAGATAGAGATAGTACATTGTATTAGATAGAAAGAGCATGTTGTATCCATGTCCAGTATTCCACGAAATCAGTTTTGTAGATACATAGATAGAGATAGTACATTGTATCCATGCCCACTATTCCATGACTGCATTTAGGATGTCAATGTCTAAGACTGGGAAAGTCCTTTACCTGGTTGAATGCAAATATACCACAAAGACATGATTTGTGGGGCTAAACCTACCTTTATGAAGTTTTATTGAGTGTTTTATTTAGGAGTCACATAGTAAAAATGGTGATATTTTTTGTTCTTTATCTTGCATGTTTACTTCTGCTACTAATGTCTATAAGGGTAAACCATATAGAAAGAGTTGTTATCCTCACCTCTAGTCCGTTAAGAGTTGAACAGTTTGTTATCAGGAAACTAAAACAAAATTTGCTCTTGTCTCAACTGGAAGATCTTCCACTAGAGATACTCTGATTTTTTTTAGCAGAATGATCTAGGAAGAACAATGCCTGATGCCAGACCCAGCCGACTGGGTCAGTTGGGTTGGAGTCGAGACCCAGCCGACTAGGTTGGCTGGGTGCAGCTGATTGTTGTATTTCAAATATATATATATATATATATATATATATATATATATATATATATATATATATATATATATATATATAACAATAATATATTTCTCATATATGTTCAGTTTATGATCATTTTATATGCCTAACAGAATTCAACATGAAAGTGTACGTTGCACATAAATTGTTGAACCTTTATGTAAGAAGGTGAAAGTTTTGCATGTGCGTAATGAGTATATCATGCTTAAGCAAGTGCATGTGAAGTACATATCGATGTTGATATGCTTTTGCATGATCATAATGGTACATGTGGTTGCATGCATGTAAAAGAATAAAAGTTATGCAAGCTTGCTCATTAGTTGTGGAACCCCAAACCCCGACCTCGGAAAAATCCTTTGATTTTTGAGGAATTTTTTTTTTTGAAATTGGTTTTATGACAAACAGTAAAAAGACAAAAGAAAGGGGGTAGACAAGGGTAAAAAGGCCGCAAGTCTAAGCAGGCCGCAAGTCTAAGCATGCCACAACAAGTGATACACATACATCAAAAAGCCCAAAATGTACAAAACTCAAGTGTTCTAAATTTACAAAATGAGACATTATACATCAATTCTCACAGTCTTTCAAAATGAGAGGAAGATCCCTTTAAACCCCAAAAACCAAAAAGGAGTCAGGATCTGCAGCTAAGTGTGGGTCCCCAGCCTTCATACTGTGCGCTGACGCATCACAGTTGTGCCTATTCATCACCTGCATCCCCATAAAATAAGGTCAGAACTCTTGCGAGTTGGTGAAGAACAACAACATCATATATCCATTTCTCAAAGAAAAAACATGTAACATGAAAACATGTGAAGCATCAAGTATATGTGTATGTGTCAGGTAAGTGCATGTGCTACAAGTCTAAGTAGCAAGGAAGTAACGAGTGTAATAGGCAGTAGTAACAAAACAAGGAACTAAACAACCACTGAACAACGGGTAACTAAGTAGCAACAAGTAAGGCAGTACGAAAACAATAACAAAGTAAGCAAGTAAATGAACTACTAAAGTAAGTTGTGATTGGTTAGTAATTATGTTCTTCTGATTACTCCGTCAGGTACGCAAAAGAACCTCGCATTCTATGAGACATGCACCCAACGTCTGTTATTCAAATTTGTGTCTGGTAATGAGGGATGCTATAGACCGATTCAAAGCTCACATGGGCAACCACAACTGAGAGAAACTCATGCATAGGTAAAGGATTGCAATTCATACTACTGCAGTAGTAAGGTACCTTAAAAGGTCACCTCGACCTCCTTAACTCTAAGTGATTGGAGGTCAAAGGATGCCTCAGCTCCTATAAAAACATGTGTCGTAGTAACGACTAGTCACTCAGGGTTGTACCATCCACCCTCTCCAAGGTGAACCATTTTGTGAATGAGGTACGGCGGTTTATCTTTCTTAGGCTTGGTTTGACAACATACCTCCTTTCGAGGTGTATATGTCTCGTGGTCCCTGCAGGGTACGCAAATGAGGACTTAGCCTGCCCATTCACGTGCTCGGCCTCACACGGCCAACAAAGAGCACATCGCCTGTGAAGGCGATACAACATCATTTTATCATTTTCATTCTAGGGTATAGACATACGTGAGCTCACTCACGAACATGGGGCCATCGCCCAATGACCCAGCCGAGTCGAAAAACCACGACAAGTGTATTGCTCATACCCTATGGTGTTCAAGTTTTTTGTCATTCTTCATATCACATGTGAAATGTGCATTTTGTGCACTCATTTATGCCTCAAGCATGAGACCAAGGTATACCACTCGAGGTATGTACCAAGTAGTACATGTGTCAAGGTTTGCTAAGTGCACGTGCGAAGTTTAGTGCCACACAAACTCAAGTCTTTCGCACATTTAACGAAACAGAGGCATAGATAAATAAGCATATCCATGAAAAACACATTTCAATAGAATGACAAGGTGCAAGTGAGTGTACCATTCAATGTTCCCAAGTGATACGAAACTCATAGAGCCTAACTTTATCATAATTGCATGTATATCAGTATTTTCCAGTATTGCATGTTTTGAGTGTGCGCCATAAATACAATTTCCAAGCAAATGACCTTTAAATGTCATACATTGGCAATTCTCGCATAGCGGGACCATTTTCATAAGGAAGATTCATGATTTCAACACGCACTCAAGCATAGAGAATGAAATTTTAACTAATCCCATACGTATGAGAATTACATTGGTATTTCCATGGTTGATCACCGTGCTTGCGGAAATAATAATCCAAGAATGATAGTTTGCGATGAAACGACTAAAATCTAAAATGAAAGAAAATATGTATATACAAGTGGGCAGCGTACTGCTCACCAAACATCTCGCACTAATGCTGCCAATATGAAACAACGAAGAGCCACAGGGTTTGCTTCGAGCCCAACGCACATTCAGCCACCCGAATATGTCAAGCACGAGGCACGATGTGTCGACAAGTCCAAAACACCAATTGTGACCTGTAAGGCCATAGGCCACGAGTCTGGACAATGCATAGTATATGCCAAGTGTCCAAACCGGGGCTGCTGGACAGCGTAGATGGAACACTCCAACCACCACCAAAGCACGTAATATCAAAACTCTTTTCTGAAAACTTTTATTATTCTATTATATTATGGCTTGCGGCAATGAAAATAAGATACGTGAGCCAGGTGACTGAACGGCTAGGGGAGCCCACCCTGATCTAGACCATACTGGAATCCGGTCCAGGGGGCACTCCCACATCCCGGGTCTGAACCAAAGTGGTTCGGACCAAGTGGTGCTGCCAAGGAACAAAGCTTGCTGGAACCACACCCGACTGGTTCAGTTCGGTGTTTCAGCCAAGCCAGCGGCCAGACTACCAAGTATAGTCCCTCGGACCAGACCAAGGGTTACAAAAGACCCTGGTCTGAATCTAAATGGTTCAGACAAGACATTGCACCCATCTTGCAGCCTGGTCCAGGGCAAAGACAGGGCGACTAGGTCACCCGGGTGCACTAGTGCCCGGCGCTTGCTGCCGCTCCAAGGCAAACCAAAGGGGGAATGGAGTCTGGCCCTTCGGACCGACCACAGGGCTAGAACGGACCCTGGTCTGAACTCAATGTTTAGACCAGGTGCTGCCTCAGAGGCAGTTGGTCCGACAGAAGGAATCCAGGCCGACAAGGTTACCCAGGTGCGGCTAGCACCCAATGGCTAGCTGCCGCACCAAGGGGAGGGCTAAGGTGGACTGGGTGCATTTGGCTGAGCCCTGCTCAGACCAGGGTGCACTTGGTTGGGTCTGTCCCAGTAGGGTATAGACCAATCGAACCCCAAAACTACATAAATAAGGCATAAAAAAATAAATGTTGAAACTCCATGATGCTGTGGGGAAAAGAAGTGGCATAGGGAGGTGCCACGGTTGGACTGGGCTACAACCGAACCCAGTCCAACACCGCAGCCACCAAAGGGGTTCAAGAGACGGCCCCAGCCACCTTACAATAGTGAGAGGGGCTGAGAAAAAAGGCTAGCTCAACAGAAAATCGGAAAGGCCTTTGCGCAAAAACTAAGGAAAATGCCAAAGATGCTACTCGGTTGCATGCAAGCACAAGGAAAAAAGAAAGAAAGCGCAATATGCATCTTAGTTGAATAAAAACAACAAGAAGAAAAAACTCAAAAGTGCATTTCAACTGAATATAATTTACAAATAAGAAGTCATAAAGCATATCTATATTTTTTATTTAAGACAAACATGGAATGAAAGCAATGGCCTTAAAACTGAATGGACATACAGTTGTCTTGAGCCCCTCTCCTTTCATGGAATGAAAGGGAGGGATGTTCAAACATACACAAATTGCCAAAGATACATCTAATCCACCAAGAGCCATGCATACCATAGATGCATTTGGCTCTCTTGGCTTCACATTTCATACCACCTGCAAAACCCCAAGAAAACGAAAATACAAGGTTGTAAATCTTCACCTTAGGTTGTTCGAATGAAGAGGAGGAAGAAGCTATGGTTGAGAGGCTTAGGAGCTCCACAAAAATGGTGTCCAACATCCTCTCACACCCACACACACTACACAGTTTTGAGTGGAGAAGAAAAGAGGAAGAAGAAAAAGAAGAAAAAGAAGAAGAAGGGGAATGAGAGAGAGAGAGAGCCCAAGAAAATCGCCAACAAGTGGCTCTCTCTCTCTTTCTTCAAAGTTTATATATCTAATGCTTTAATAAGTGGGTGGCTCGGATTCACCCTTGGAAAGATGGAGGGCTAGGATTGCTTCACGCCCTTCCATGCCATAGCAAGGTTGTAATTGCCATGCATGGCCGCCCAGCTCCTCCACTCGTTTCCTCCCTTTGAAATCTACCAACAGTATCTCATTAATGCTATGGGGCGTAGCCCCAAGCACCTCTTGGGATGGCTAACTCCCTATCATGATTACCCCTTTTTGGAAAAGGGTTTAGGGATTTTGAAAATCCCATGGGGCGCAGCCCCATGCAAATTCCTTGGAAGGGCGCCCCACCCTCATGATGATGCCCCATGCATCATCATGAGGTCTAAGCTATGGGTAGGGCCAATCATGGCCCTCCTTTTCGATCTCGATCACCCCACTCCTTATAAGAGTTTCACTGCCCCAGCTGGTCTACTTGACCAGCTGGTTTTCATGGCTAGGGTCATCTGAAAGCAAAAGAAAAGGGTCAAGCAAGGGCTTGGGTCAATCCCCTAGTCGGTCCTAAGGCCAAAACGAATAAAAATTGTATTTAAATTCCCAATTTAGAACTAAATTTTCAAAGCAAAATTTTAAATTTCCATCTCTTGCGAAAATCATTCTCGTTATGACTGATTTCCTATCGATATATGATTTCCACTAATTCACATGAAATAATGAGATTTTTTCCTCGTTTGGTTTCCAAATTCGAGGATTGACTAATCTTATATATTATGAATTTGATTTAGGATTCTCGAAAATTAATATATCATAGATTGCCTTCAATCACTCTGTACATCCTACTTACGTGATTTAGGACCTTGTATATCCATATGTATATATATAATTTTATGAAAATCCTCGTAATCATATAAGAAATTTCATCCACTGAAACACATTATATATTACAATATCTTGAAAATATCGTGGGCCTTACATCTTTTCCTCCTTAAAAGGATTTCATTCGCGAAATCACCAACGTTAGGCTACAAAAAGATCAGAGTATTTCTCTCTCATGCTCGCTTCTTGCTCCCATGTGCATTCTTTGATGCCATGGTGTTGACAACGTACTTTAATTAACAAAATAGTCTTCGTACGCAAAACTTGATCTCGTCGATCAACGATCTCAATGGATCACTCTGCCATCGTTAGATCTTCTTGAACTTCCACGACCTCATACTGAATGATGTGTAATGGGTCAGGAATGTATTTCCTTAACATCGACATATGAAAAATGTTGTGAATCTGGGCATATTGCTGAAGTAACTCAACCCGATATGTCACTTCACCGATCCTTTCCAAAGTCTCAAATGGTCCCGCATATCTGGGACTCAACTTCCCCTTCTTACCAAAGCAAAACACACTCTTGGTCAACGAGACTCTGATAAAGACCATGTCACCAACCTCGAATGATAGCTCTTGTCGTCTCTTATCGGCGTAGCTCTTCTGACTATCCTGCTCTGCCTTCAAACGCTCTTGAATCTTCTGCACCTGCTGAGTGTAGTGCTGAAGAACAATTGGTGATTCGCTGGATCTATCACCGATATCGTCCCAATATGATGACGATTGGTAAGGTCTCCCGTACAGTGCTTCATACAGAGCCATTCTGATACTGGCGTGATAACTGTTATTATACACAAATTTGACTAAACACAAGTGCAAATCCCATTTACCCTTCAGTCGAGCATGCAAGCTCACATGTCTTCTAATGTCTGAATCGTCCTTTTTGATTGACCATCAGTTTGAGGGTGAAAGGTTTTACTGAACTTGAACCTCATGCCCAAAGCTGACTACAATTGACCTCATAGTCGCGATGTGAACCTGGGATCACGATTGGATATAATCGATATTGGCACACCATGCAATCGCACGATCTCTCTACCATACAAGTCGACTAAGCTTTCAAGAGATTGACTAATCCTGATAGGCAAGAAATGGGCAGAATTGGTGAGTCTATCCAGAATTACCCAAATCGTATCGTGCTTATGCCTCGTTCACAGCAGACTTACTATGAAGTCCATCGTAACATCTTTTCACTTCCACTGGGGAATCTCGATCCTCTGCATGTAACCGCCAGGATGCTGGTGCTCAAGCTTGATTTGCTGACAAGTCAAGCACCTCGAAACATACACTGCTACTTCACATTTTATACCGTTCCACCAATACTTCCTTTGTAAATCCTTGAACATCTTTGTCCCTCCAGGATGAACAGTATACCTTGACATGTGTATTTCATCGAGAATCTCCTTCTTCAATTCAGAGTTATCTGGAACCCAAAGTCGACCTTTCATACGAATACCACCATCATCTGCCATACTAAAGAATGAATCTTCCTGCTCCGCTTGAGCTAGAAGCTTACCATATTGGGTATCAAGCTTCTGAGCTTTGATAATTCTAGGCAAAAACTATGATCGAATGGTCAAACCAGACAATCTGATCATTTCGCTTTCAATTGAAAAAGGCTTCCAAGCCATGAAATCTCTAATCAGCTTCTAGCTCCACACCAAAATAGCCAAAATACTGCTTGATTTGTAACTAAGCGCATCTGCCACAACGTTCACCTTACCAGGGTGGTACGACAACGTGAAGTCGTAATCCTTGATGAACTCGAGCCATCGTTGTTGTCTTATGTTCAACTCCTTTTGAGAGAACAAATACTTGAGACTTTTGTGGTCTGAAAATACCTTGCACGATTCTCCATACAAATAGTGTCACCAAGATTTCAAGGTGAACACCACTGCCGCTAATTCCAGGTCATGAGTCGGGCAATTTCTCTCATGAATCTTCAACTCCCTTGATGCGTACGCAATCACTTTGTCGTGCTGCATTAGCATGCAACCCAAACATGTTCTTGAGGTGTCTGTGTACACCACAAAACTGCCTCTCCCTGAAGGTAAAGCTAACATCGGTGAGGTCGTCAGCTTAGACTTCTAGATCTAGAAACTCTCTTCGCAAGCGTCATTCCACTCAAACTTGATGCCTATATGCAAAAGCTTCCTCAACGGTAGCGCAATTCTAGAAAAGTCTTGGATGAATCGTCGGTAGTATTCTGCTAAACCAAGAAAACTACGAATCTTTGAAACATTCTAAGGTTGCTTTCAGCCTAACACTGCTTCAACCTTCACTGGATCAACTAACACTCAATCCTTGGATATCACATGACCCATAAACAACTTGCTCAAGCAAAACTCGCATTTGGAGAACTTGGCAAACAGTCTGTGTTCACGTACTCCCAATATGATACGCAAATATTCTCGATGCTGATCAGGACTCTCTGAGTAGACCAAGATATTGTCAATAAACACGATCATAAAGGTATCCATAAATGGACGAAAAATTTGGTTCATCAAATCCATGAATGTAGTTGGTGTATTCGTGAAGCCAAAAGGCATCACCATGAACTCGTACAAACCATATCTCGTTCAGAAAGTTGTCTTCGAATTATCTTCCTCTCTAATACGAAGCAGATGATAGCCTGATCTGAGGTCTATCTTCGAGAAAATCCTCGCTCTCTACAACTGATTGAAAATGTCTTCGATCCTTGGTAACGGGTACTTATTCTTAATCGTCGTTTGGTTGAGCATCCTGTAGTCAATGCACAACCTCAAAGATCTGTCTTTCTTCTTCACGAACAATATTGGTGCACCCCAGGGAGATGCATTAGGTTGGATAAAACCTTGCTCCAAAAGCTCTTCCAACTGAAGCTTCAACTCTTCGAGTTCTGTTGGAGCCATACGGTACGGTGCCTTAAAAATAGGGGTAGTTCCAGGCAACAACTCGATCTCGCATTTTGGGGGCAATCCAGATAGTTCCTTTGAAAACACATCGGGGAACTTCCGAACTACATTCAAATCTTCGATCAGAACCAACTCAGGCTCAACTGGGGTAATACTAACCAGGAACGCAGTACCCTCATTTTGTAAATACTTCTGGGCTTTGAAAGAAGAAATCAAACGGCTATCTCACAACGATCGAGAAAGCTTGATCTCCAAAATAGGATGATTGGGCTAAAATAGAACTACCTTGCCTTCTCTACAGAGAACTTGAGCATAATACTCAAACAACCAATCCATGCCTAGAATGATGTCAAACTTAGTCATGTCTAGCAAGATTACGTCAGCTGACAAGTTTTGCTCTGCCACTAACACCTCGATGCTTGAAATATATGAAGCACACAATGACTGATCACCAGTCGGAGTACGAACCTCCAACGGGTAATTCAAAGATTCTATGGTCAAAGGAAAAGTCCTAGCAAATCTGACAGATATGAAAGAATGGGAAGTGCCATAATCAAATAAGGTAAAAGTTGCTGGAATAGTACCTTGGACCAACTCTCCTTTGGTCACTTGTTCAACGGTTGTTGCATAAGCTTGACTTGCGATCGTCTTCTGGTTGCCTTGCCTCGGTTGATGCGATTATTGTGGTTGTTGTTGTTGTGAAGATTGTCTTCGATGCACGGACTATGATGTTCCTAGAGCGTTTCTCTTTAGATCATCCGACTGCTTCTTCCGACAGTCTTTGATATAGTGGTTCATCTTGCCACAGTATAAACATCCCCCGGTGTCACGAGGGCAGGGTCGACCTGGATGGTCAACAAGGCACTTTGGACATCCTGAGGCTGCTGCAATCTGACTCTGATGTTGCTGAGGATGCTGAGGTTGACAAAACTGGTGCGGCTGCTGGTTGTTGTTGTTGCGGAATCGGTTCTTCGTCGGTGGGTGAAACTTTTTTCCACCCAAATTCTTCTGAAATTGTCTCTTTTTAGGCCAAGTCCTTTGGCCTTGCTGTTGACCTTTGAAAGATTGCGTCCTCTGAGACTCTGACCAATCTTGTTCTAAAAGTGAAGTTGTCTCTAAAGCCTCATCGATTGTTGTCGGAGCACGAGTGTACACCTTCATGCGAAGAGCGGGCTTCAATCCTTGAGCGAACTTCAATGCTCGATCCTTCTCCGTGACATATAAGTTGGGACAATAACATTCAAGATTGCAAAATTTGGTAACGTACTCTGCCAAAGTATAACTTCCTTGCTGTAGATCAAGGAACTCTTGCATTTTCTTACTCTTCTCATGAGCTGAGAAGTACACTGCGAAAAAGGCTTCCACAAACTGTTTCCATGATACTGGCTCATTCTCAAACTTGATCTCCCAGGTGGTCGTCCACCATCTTTTCACATTCTTTTGAAGATGATACATCCCAAAATCAACTTTTCGGTCATCACTCACTTGCAAGACATGAAAGATTTGCTCAATCTCACGTATCCAGTCTTCTGCTGCCTCTGGAGTCGATCTTTCATCAAAGGATGGAGGGTTCATGCTCATAAACTGCTTATAGGGAACAATGGTAACAGGAGCCTAAACAGGTGTTTCTCATCTTTGGGTGGTCTGCTAAAGATGATCACCCATGGTTCACATTGCTTCAGCCTGACGACCAATGACCTCTATGAGGTTGTTGAGCAACTCCAATAAATCATCACAACGAGTACGCCACGCCATCTTAAACAAGTAAACATCATATAAGCAACAATACAACATCTCAAAAGCAAGATTTCATTTTATAAGCAAATGTTTTCATGCATTACATGCAAAAAAATACCCTTCGTCAAAGACAGGGTTACAAACCACATCCAATCACATAGGCAAATCAAAAATGAAACACTGACTCAGTGTTTCTACCAAAAAACGCTGAACATCATTATCACCACCTACTGGTGTAAAGGTCTCGATAATTTTTCTGACTTCCACATCGTCGTGGCCTGACACGAGGAGGAGAAGCAGGAGTATTTAGGGGTGTATCCGATATCTCTTGAACTTCCATCAATACTGAAGGAACAGAAGGATCTAGCAAAAACTCTGAGGAAACAACATATAGATAGGATTCCGGTGAATACTAAGGAGAGTTCGGTGAACCATGCCTATCTCCTTCATGGCTATCAACTTCTACCACTCCTGGTCCAGTGACCGATGACATATCTTCAATATCACAGGCGTTACTCTTCCAAAGTTCATTGTGAAGCTTCGTCTGGCATTCCACTTCGATGTGCCCTCTAAGACCACAATATGGGCAATCACATAACTCACAGGGGCAGACCTGTCCCACGTGATCCACAAGACACATGGCACACAGAGTTGCCTAATTTGCCATCATGTGAACACCTCGAGCAAGGTGTTGAACAACTCAGCCCAAGGATTCTTTACCTCGAACCAAGTCTTGAAGAGCTTCAAGAATCCCTTCGTAACTTAGGTTTGTTGACATCTAACCCATACATATTCAATTAAGCATACAATTCTAACTAAGAAAGTAAAAAGCATTAATAATATAAATTCAAATTTAAGCATACTTATAGTGCGATGGATGATGCACGCTGAAGTCTTGGACCACACTTAACACTGCTCTGATACCAATCTCTATGGCACCCCAAACCCCGACTTGAAAAATTCTTTTGATTTTTGAGGATTTTTTTTTTTGAAATTGGTTTTATGACAAACATCAGAAAGACAAAAGAAATGGGGTAGACAAGGGTAAAAAGGCCACAAGTCTGAGCGGGCCACAACAAGTGATACACATACATCAAAAAGTCAAAAATGTATAAAACTCAAGTGTTCTAAACTTACAAAATGAGACATTATACATCAATTCTCACAGTCTTTCAAAATGAGAGGAAGATCCCTTTAAACCCCAAAAACCAAAAAGGAGTCAGGATCTGCAGCTAAGTGTGGGTCCCCAGCCTTCATACTGTGCGCTGACGCATCACAGTTGTGCCTATTCATCACCTGCATCCCCATAAAATAAGGTCAGAACTCTTGCGAGTTGGTGAAGAACAACATCATATATTCATTTCTCAAAGAAAAAGCATATAGCATGGAAACATGTGAAGCATCAAATATATGTGCATGTGTCAGGTAAGTGTATGTGCTACAAGTCTAAGTAGCAAAAAAGTAACAAGTGCAACAGGCAGTAGTAACAGAACAAGAAACTAAACAATCACTGAACGACGGGTAACTAAGTAGCAACAAGTAAGGCAGTACGAGAATGATAACAAAGTAAGCAAGTAAAGGAACTAGTAAAGTAAGTTAGTTGTGATTGGTTAGTAATTATGTTCTTCTGATTACTCTTCGGGTATGCTAAGGAATCTTGCATTCTGTGAGACATGCACCCGGCATCTTTTATTCAAATTTGTGTGTGGTAACCGGGGATGCTACAGACCGAGTCAAACCTCATATGGGCAGCTATAGCTGAGAGAAACTCACGCATAGGTAAAGGATTACAATCGTACCTTAAAAGGTGTTTTCGTCGCGAAATTTTTCCCCCGTCTCCCCTTCCTTGCGGAAGAGAAAAAGAGAGAAATGCTTTCGCGCCTCAAACTTTGACCGGATTTTGGAAATTGTTTTGAAATACTCGCCTCCGTTTTTGAAAATTGCGGGAAAATCCATGGGATGGGGCTCGACCTGTCGGTACGAGGTTCGACCGTTCCTGCCGCCTTTAACAGGGGTAATCGAACCAAGGACCAAAACTATGCTTGACTTAGCGAAATTATCAAAGTTATGTTCTATCCTAAATGCACAGAGAATTCAGGCATGTGCTATGAGATTTTGGAAAATGCAGCTTGGGAAAACATGATGTATGCTTGGAAAATATTTGGAGTTGAAAAGATTCTCTCAGGAAAGAGGTCAATTTCTCAGGAAACTCAGATAAAAAGGGGTTTTTGAAAACATGAGAAAGCTTATAAAGATGTGGAAAATTCAGAAATAGTTGAAAATCTTGGGAAAATGGAAGTGATTCTTGAGAGAAGATGAACCTTTTGAAAAGGGAAACACTTCTTAGGAAAACTTGGACTTTGAGAGTTTTCTTGGGAAAATGATAGAAATTCATAGGAAAGCTCATTGGAGAAGGAAATTCAAAACTTGGGGAATTGAAATCCTGGGAATTTTACCTTTTGAAATACTTGGAAATCGATTTTGGATCTTGGGGAAAGTTGGGAAATCCCTTTTGAAAATCTTAAGATAACATTTTCCAAGGCAAACTGTGGAAAACTTGTCTTTGGAAAACCGATTTTGAAAAATCCTTAGAATTTCTTGAGAAATCGATTTCTTGAGAATGAAGTTTTCTTGAGAAAATCTTGAGAAAATCAATGATTCTATGATGCAAATGACATAAGTGAATGAATGCACTTTGAAAAGATTTTCTAAGAGATTTGTTGGAAAAATGTGCATTAAGTCAAGATAAATCCTTCACATATCCTGACTGTGGCCATGAATATGTTCAGAATTTAGTTGATTTGATGCACATGATTTTGAAAACTTTGGAAATATGATGTGCATTTTAAGATAGCCTAAGAGTGTAGGCTCAATGTGACTAGTAGAAAGATGACGGATCTGGGTCTCGTCCATATTCCGACTAGGGCCGTAAATATGGATCCCACCGAGTCCATCAACTCCCTAAGAGTTGGTGCACGTGCCATTTGTGAACATCCATAGTGCTTTTTGAAATAAAATGCATGAATCATATAATCAGGATATTGCATAAAATCAAACTATATGATATGCATCCTAGTCTAAGCAGGAAATTAAATCTCTTATTCCAAAATTTACATTATTACATCATTAAATAAAGGAAATAAAAGAAATTGGCAGACTTCAGCTCCTTCTTTTGAATGTCCCTGCCAAACTTGAAATAAGGTTAGCTCAAATATGTGGGTTTTTCCAAAATTTTCCAATAATATTATGAAATCATTGGATTTAATTGGATATAAACCCTATTCTCATGCTTCCTTGATATTTTGAAATGATGAAAATGCTAGAAATTCAGTGAAAAACAATTTGAAATTCGGAATTGAGGTTAAAATGACCAAAATACCCCTAAAATTAAAGCTACATCTTTAAAATCAGGGTTTTTTGAAGGAAAACTTGGTAAAATTGAGATTTTGAAATTCAAATTGAATCAAGTGATGATGAAATTCAGTAAGAGACATGATGACATGCTGCTAAACACATTATGACTGTAAAATCAGAATTTGGTGTATTGCAATTTATCCAAAATAACGAATTTCGCTTGTTTTTCGCTTGGATCTGGGTCCTGCGGAACCCTGTTTTGGTATTATAGATGATCCGAACCTCAAATGGATTCCAAATTATACCAAATTCGGTATGAAGCATCTAAACACTTTGATAAACAACCTAGAATGCTAAAACTCATGAAATGATATGATTTAAATGCCAAAATTCAAAGAAAGTCCTAAAATGATGGATTTTGCCTATGGATCCGAACCAAATGCAATGCCTAATATGATAATGCAAGATTTACACCATGGAAACTTCTGATATTTTGCAGACTGCTAAAAGGCCCGAAATGGAACATTTTTGGTTTTTACAGCCTCGGGATTTGAGCATGGTGAGTTCAGAAATAGGGATTTAATTCTGATGGAGGTAAAAATCACTCTAATCTGATAAAAAAATGCTAAAAAATATAAAATGACCATGGAAATTTATGAAATTAATCAGAGTTATGAACGACACCAACATGAACAACTTTCATGTTTATGACTTCAGCATTTGATCAACGGAGACACAGATAGAAATATAACTATTTCTGCCTAAACTAACAGACCAGACAAATGTAGCAAAACAGGGGACTGACAAGAAAAATCCGAAGCAGGGGTCAACACCGTTCTAAAAATTACAGGCTTTTAGATGCAAACAGAGGACATCTCGGACACCACTTTCACTTTTTACAGTTTCGGATTTGAAGCAACACACAAAGAGAAACCATAGCCCTAAGTCGATCCAAGATCTCAGAGGCCCAAATTAGGCTCTGACACGTGTCCCGGACTCTCGGATTTTTGTCAGTCATAAAAAAAATCATAAAAATCTGAAAAAATCATATTAAAAACTAGACATTCTCCCGAGTTCAGGGCATTTTTCGGATCGAAACTCGGATCTTCCAGGAGGGATAACTCGATTTTACAAGTCGGCAAATGGTTTTCAAAACGCATCCCGGGTTACAAAACCCGACTTACCATTTTGGATGTTTACCGCAGTAAACAAATTCAAATGGCTCCTAATTTTTTGGAAAAATTTCAGGGACACCTAAGGGCGCATACCGTGATTTTTTTAGGATTTTTAATAAAAAATAAATGCATGAAATGACGTGTGGACTGACTGACAAAAACAGAGACTTACTGAAAATAAGCAGAATTGAAAAAAAGGCTAAATTAATCCTAATTAATTCATGAAATATGCTAAATGAATGAAATAAAATGCAAATTAAACCTAGCTAACTACCTGCATGTTAAAATCATCAAGGAAGCATAACAAGACATTTTTATATATGTCGTTTTATGAGAATAGCTCAATCCATCCCTCGGATGAGCTCTTTCTTCAAACGACTCCCTATTCGGATTATAGCATCACATCACGGGGAAAAGAAGTGCACCTTGTTTCGTTACGCAGCGTAGGTGTTCTTGAAAGGGGCAGCTACCACGAGCTTCCTTTGTTCTTCACTCCGGGCTTCGGATGGTCCACCAAAATCGAGCTCCGTTGGAATTGGACTGGCCACAGCACGAGCTCTACTCCACCTTCTTCAATGCGCCAAAGGGGGCACGATTTCCAAGATTCAAAATCAGATGTTAGGAAGGCTAGGTCGGATTTTCCAAGTTCACAAGAGCTAAAAAAATGATCCCCCTAGGCTGGGCGTGAACCCTTGTTTTTATAATTTTTCTGAAAATTTTTGAAATTCAAACAGGCTGGATCTGAGCCCTCCATGTGGCGCCATCTCAGGGGGTGCCATCTGGGGGTTTTGAAATTCGAATTTGCCTTTTGCAGGGAGCCCTCAGATGGCACCACCTCAAAAGGCTATTTTGATTTTTTTGAGAAAATAAAAATGGAAATTTTTGTGGGTGAGACACCTCAGCAGGGGGAATTTGGAATTTTTCAAAAGTTTGCTTGATTCTCTCTGCAGGGAACTCCCAGAAGGCGCCACCTCAGAGGGTGCTCTCTTGGAATTTGAAATTCAAAATCACCTTTTGTAGGGAGTCCTCAGGTGGCGCCACCTCATGGTGGGCTACCTTTATTAAAAATAAAATAAAAATGAAAAATGGAGCCAAGTGGAGTCCTGGAATGGTGCCACCTCAAAAGGTGTTGACACATGTCAGAAGGACAGAGCAGTGGGCTCAGAGGGCGCCACCTCAGAGGAATTTGAATTCTACCTTTTCTGGAGAAAGGAGATCTGGACATGTGGAGGACAAGTGTCAGCTGTCTGGAGAGGCTTTCTCAAATGGCGCCACCTCAGAGGAGAATTTGAAATTCAAATGGAGGTTGGCCCTAGAGGAATGGGGGATGGACATGTGGCGCCACCTCAGGGTGGCTCCTACAATGCCATGTGGCAAGAGGGAGGAAAAGGAGGGAAAGGGACATGTGTCTCCTACTTTTCTGAAAGAGGTAGGGAGAAGACATGTGTCCTCTACTTTTTCTGAAAGAAGCAGAGAACGACACGTGGCAGAGGGGAGAGAAGGTGGGCCAAGCCATGTGGCGCCATCTCAGACAGGATGAAAAAGGTAGGAGTTCTTGATTTTCGCCACCTATGGGGGTTTTTGAATATTTGAATTCTAGCTTTTCTGAAGAAAGCAGGAAATGACACATGGCACTTGCCTTTTTCTGAGGAAATGAGGACTTGCCACGTGTCCTCTGCAGGAAACACTCCAGATGGCGCCACCTCAGAGGAGACAAGCCTACCTTTTTTATAGGAATTCAGAAGTGACACATGTCTCCTACTTTTCTGAGAAAAGTAGGAAGAGACATGTGTCAGGTTACTTTTCCAGAAGGAAGGAGGGGTTGACACCTATCCCCTGCAGGAGACACTCTAGATGGCGCCACCTCAGAGGAGACAAACTCCACTTTTTCTAGACAGGACAACCTATGACACTTGGCATCTCCTGGTAGTCTTTGAAATGACACATGGCGCAGGATGGATAGGGTGACACATGGCAGATAAAATGGGATGACATGTGGCGGCTTCTGAAGGTAGCCCCACACTGACACTTGGCATGTGGATGAGAGGAGAGAGAAAGGACAAGTGGCACCAATCCAGGGGACAAGGCTCCTATATTTTTGGGTTTTTCAAAATTCAAATTTTCAGAAGGAAAGCTTGTGTGACACCACCTCAGTGTGGGTCCCACATTGCTTCTTTATTGAAATAAGGATAAAACCACAACTTCTTTTTGGAATTTTCATAAAATCTTGACTGATGGTCAAAACAGGAATTTTGGAAAGAGTTGGCCCTTGTAGGGCGATTTTGTAAAAGAAAGATATTTGAAATTGTCAAAAAGGGCAAAATCTGAGGTGAAGTGACTCAAATTCATATTGAAAACTATCCAGATCGTTTTCCTGAGAAAATATTTTGAAATTCAGAGCCCTAGGGGTAAAATGGGAAGAATTGATAATTTTGAAGACCCAGGGTTTTGAAATCAATTTTGAAAATAGTTAAAATTCGAATCTGGATTGAAAATTTTGAAATCAAGAGTTCTGGACCTCGAAATGACATGCTGTGCAGTGCAGTGATTTGAAATGCTCATGCAATGATATGCAATGATATGCAATGTCATGTCTTATGAAATGCAATCTTGAACCAAGACTCTGGAGATGTCTGTCTCCTGTCAGGTGTAAAATCTTGAACGTCTGAGATAAAAATAGAGAAAATTTGAGAGTTTCAGATGAAATTTGGACTGTTGCAAGGTTCGGGCTCAGAAAATGACCATTTTGCCCTCCAGCGATTTCAGAGGCTGAATGTTGATGATTAGTGGAAATGTCGGGGGAGTGAGTGAAAATTTGGGGTGTTTACAGATGCCCCTCTTTGCTACTAAGCCGGCTCATGGCCGAGCTTAGTGGCAAAGAAAAACACACCAAATTTGGGCCATATAAAAAAATGCTCCAGTTAGAAGGATCTGACTGGGTATGGAGAAATTAGCCCGAGGAAGATGGTAGATATGAAACGGAGAATGAAGAGTAAAGATTTGCTCTGTGAGAGCAAAGTTTAGGTTTATGCCCTTGACCTGGATGGGACAAAAATACCTCGCATGGAACGAAGCTCAGGTTTGACCCTTAACCTGATGGGACAGAAATACCTCGCATGGAACGAAGCTCAGGTTTTGACCCTTGACCTGATTGGGGAATGGAATATCTCATCGAAATGAGATTTAGGTTTATACCCTTATCCTGATCGGGCGGAAAATGAAATACCTCTTTGATTGAGGCTCAGGTTTGTACCCTTATCCTGATCGGGCGGAAAATGAAATACCTCTTTGATCGAGGCTCAGGTTTATACCCTTATCCTGATCGGGCGGAAAATGGAATACCTCTTTGAATGAGGCTCAGGTTTGTACCCTTATCCTGATCGGGTGGAAATGAAATACCTCTTTGAATGAGGCTCAGGTTTATACCCTTATCCTGATCGGGCGGAAAATGGAATACCTCTTTGATCGAGGCTCAGGTTTGTACCCTTATCCTGATCGGGCGGAAAATGAAATACCTCTTTGAGTGAGGCTCAGGTTTGTACCCTTATCCTGATCGGGCGGAAAATGGAATACCTCTTTGATCGAGGCTCAGGTTTGTACCCTTATCCTGATCGGGCGGAAAATGAAATACCTCTTTGAATGAGGCTCAGGTTTGTACCCTTATCCTGATCGGGTGGAAATGAAATACCTCTTTGAATGAGGCTCAGGTTTGTACCCTTATCCTGATCGGGCGGAAAATGGAATACCTCTTTGATTGAGGCTCAGGTTTGTACCCTTATCCTGATCGGGCGGAAAATGGAATACCTCTTTGAATGAGGCTCAGGTTTGTACCCTTATCCTGATCGGGTGGAAAATGAAATACCTCTTCGAAGGAAGAGACCATGATGGAACCTTTGGATTTTGCACAATAAATCCAATAGGGTTTTTGCAAAAGGAAGGAAAATGGGGTCCCTAAGCTTGAAAAGGGATTGGTTTTGGGCGTCTCATTGCTGAGACTAAAATCAGCTTTTGAAATTGCCTTTTGCGGGAAATGATTGGTGGTTCGACCTCGAACCGAAATGGGACTGTCTATGGTGGGACAGTGGGGACACAGGGAAGTGTGCAAATTTGAGAGTTCATGCTCTCAAAGAAGGGAAGTAATCAAGTCCTTAGGAGGGATTTAAAATTGGTGTCAAGATGCATCGAAGACGGATATCGAGCTCTCACTTCATGTCAGGATAGCTAGAAAATATTGTCAAAATATTGAGAATTTTGTTGTTGATTCCAAGTTTTTGAAAATGTTGCACATTGTTGCAAAGATATTCTTTCTTTTCTACCCAAAGCATTACCTCCAAACAGGGTTCACTTCGTAGAATCGAGATTTGAAACCCAAATTGCTCGCAATTGACCTTCTTCAAGGAAGTTATCAATTTCCTTGATATGAACAAGAAAGAGAATTCGATATTATGAAAGCAATTGATGAAAGAGTATTGATAATAGAATTTCACAAGATTAAAGAGGATTCTTGATAGACTTGGTAGTTTGATATCCTGAGAGCTTCTCTCTTGATAATCTTTCTGCACTCTTTTGGCTCTCTAGTATTTTGGCTGCATTCTCCTTCATTTTGGAGATATTCTGACTTTTTCTCTCTTTCTTTTTCCTCTCTTTCTCTCTTTTGGGAAGGGTACGTCACAAACTCCTTCAACTTGGAGATGTTTCGATCCTTCTTGGGCGATGGGTTTGGAGATCTTTGGCTGATGGCTGAAATTAAATATCTTTTAGGGATTGTCGAGAGGTTCATCGCATCTGCCTTCATCTTGACAGTGCTTTGGACCTTCCCTGGAAGGACCCGTCACAAACTCCGTCATCTTGGAGATGTTTCGAATCTTCTTTGGCCCCGGGGGTCTACTCGCCTAATTCGCCTTCATCTTGACGACAGGTGAGAGATCCCTTTTGCGGATACTTAATTGCAGCTTAGGTGATTCTGAGGAGACAAGGCTTGGGTAAATGCTCTCTTTTCTAGCACTCAGGATATTTCCACTGCCTTGTCTTTACAAGAATAAACCTTAAAGATGCGCCATTGACTGTGATCAATATCGATCATCTACGGCTTTTCAATAACATTGAATCTTCTTTTCTGGCCATATCGAGGATTTATCCTTCATCCTTTTGGTTGGTCAAATAGAACGAATTTGAAGATTGAATCTCTTTTTGCAAAAGCTTCACTCTTTTGAAAGTAATGCTGAAGGTAAACTGAGGTAAAGATTTATGCAATAAAATTTTGAAATCAACAATTGATTGACAAATTGACAAAATTTTCTTGAAATCCTTGATGAAAGAGAGCACATGAGGTCCAGCTTAACGCATCCGTGACGAAAATTCTCCTCTCTTTTCCTCAAAGGAGGTGACTATCAGTTCACTGGGAACAATATCAGTTCAATTAAGAACGACCATCGGTTCGCTGGAAACAATATCAGTTCAATTAAGAACGCCCATCGGTTTGCTGGGAACAATATCAGTTCGATTAAGAACAACCATCAGTGGGAATAATATCAGTTCAATTAAGAACGACTATCAGTTCGCTTGGAATATTATCAGTTCAATGAAAAACGCTTATCAGTTCACTTGGAATACTATCAGTTCAATGAAAAACGACTATCAGTTCACTTGAAACACTATCAGTTCGATGAAGAACGACTATTAGTTTACTTGGAACACTATCAGTTCGATGAAGAACGACTATCAGTTCGCTTGGAATATTATCAGTTCAATGAAAAACGTTTATCAGTTCACTTGGAATACTATCAGTTCAATGAAAAATGACTATCAGTTCACTTGAAACACTATCAGTTCGATGAAGAATGACTATTAGTTTACTTGGAACACTATCAGTTCGATGAAGAACGACTATCAGTTCGCTTGGAATACTATCAGTTCAATGAAGAACGACTATCAGTCCACTTGGAACACTATCAGTTCGATAAAGAACGACTATCAATTCACTTGGAACATTATCAGTTCAATGAAGAACGACTATCAGTTCGCTTGGAACACTATCAGTTCAATGAAGAACGACTATCAGTTCGCTTGGAACACTATCAGTTCGATGAAGAACGCTTATCAGTTCACTTGGAATACTATCAGTTCAATGAAAAACGACTATCAGTTCACTTGAAACACTATCAGTTCGATGAAGAACGACTATCAGTTCACTTGGAACACTATCAGTTCGATAAAGAACGACTATCAGTTCACTGGGAACACTATCAGTTCGATGAAGAACGACTATCAGTTCACTTGGAACAATATCAATTCACTTGGAACACTATCAATTCAATGAAGAACGACTATCAGTTCACTTGAACACTATTAGTTCAATGAAGAACGACTATCAGTTCACTTGGAACGACTATCAGTTCGCTTGGAATACTATAAGTTCAATGAAGAACGACTATCAGTCCACTTGGAACACTATCAGTTCGATAAAGAACGACTATCAATTCACTTGGAACACTATCAGTTCAATGAAGAACGACTATCAGTTCGCTTGGAACACTATCAGTTCAATGAAGAACGACTATCAGTTCGCTTGGAACACTATCAGTTCGATGAAGAACGCTTATCAGTTCACTTGAACACTATTAGTTCAATGAAGAACGACTATCAGTTCACTTGGAACGACTATCAGTTCGCTTGGAATACTATAAGTTCAATGAAGAACGACTATCAGTTCACTGGGAACAATATCAGTTCGATGAAGAACGACTATTAGTTCACTTGGAACACTATCAGTTCGATGAAGAACGACTATCAGTTCACTTGGAACACTATCAGTTCAATGAAGAACGACTATCAGTTCGTTTGGAACAACTATCAGTTCGCTTGGAACGACTATCAGTTTGCTTGGAACACTATCAGTTCAGTGAAGAACGACTATCAGTTCGTTTGGAACGACTATCAGTTCGCTTGGAACGACTATCAGTTCGCTTGGAACACTGTCAGTTCAGTGAAGAACGACTATCAGTTCGTTAGGAACACTATCAGTTCAATGAAGAACGACTATTAGTTCGTTTGGAACACTATCAGTTCAATGAAGAACAAGGACCATTATAGAGAGTTGAATCGCTTCTATGAATGGTTTCAGGATTATCCCCTTATCCTGAACGGGGAATGAAAATTGGATGACCTGGCGATCGAAATTGAGAATTTTGGTGATTTTAAAATTGGGAATTGGGTGATCCGGAGGTCGAAATTGAAGAATTGGATGACCCGAGGGTCGAAATTGAAGAATTATGGAAAATGATTCAGGTTTATCCCTTAACCTGAAGGGGAAATGGAATTGGGTGCATAGTCAATGCAAATGCAATGCACATGCACATGAAATGCAAATGAAGTGCAAATGAATGCAAATGAGTGCATATATATGCAAAATGAGAGAATGGTTTATCCTGCCTGCATACAGGATGTTTTGAGGTAAAGATAAATTTTCCAAAAAAATGCCCCAGTGTAACTAGGGAGAAAATTTTGAATAAAAGAAGGATAATTGATGAATAAGGCGACAAGCTTCTTGACTGATAGATGTCCTCAAGATATTCTTCACAAGAGAGACATTATGAAAAGGAAGAGGAAGTAAATAAGACGACACCAAGCTATTGAAAAATTCGATGACTTTATTGATGCTTTAAAATCAAGGAAAGAGAATGGGATTACATTATTCTTTTGAAAAAGCAAGATGGGAAATGGGAAATTGTTGGCATTGTCATCTTCTTGAATGATTGTAGAAAAAATCTTTGTCAGGATGACTAGTCTTCCTTTTCATCTTCAACGAGGAGCTTCTTGTCAATGCAGTCTTGAACAATGTTCTTAAGGACGAAGCAGTTTTCTGTATCATGCCCTACTGCTCGATGAAACTTGCAAAATTGTTCTTTGAATCTGCCCATAATTGCTGGAGGATCAGCAGCTTTAGGCAACCGGACAAGGTCTTTCTCAAGCATATACTCGAGGATACTCTCGAGTGTCTGATCCAAAGGGGTGAATTCTCGATCAGTTCTCCAGTCCTTGCGCTTTGATTTTTCCTGATCTTTCTTTTGATGCTGAGGGCTGGATTGGAGAGGTTTATCACTGTTGATGTCCTTCCCCTTTTGTTTTTTGATTCCCTCAAAACTGTTGCCATGATCATTCTTGTTGCCTTTGCTATTATTGAAAGATTTAGCCGCAAAAGTGAAGTGAGCCTTCTTCTTTTGTTCACCTTGAGGGTTGTTCTTGGAAAATGTGAAGCCTTCATAGACTCCATTCTCCACACTCAACTCGAGCCATTCTGCTCGTTCAATGAGTTCGACGAAAGATTTGGATGGTGAGGTAGAAATTAATCCTCTCAGAGGTTGCAAAAAATTATTGAGGATCAATGATAAAGCATGTCTTTCTGATATAGGATCCCTCATTTTGTTGCAGGTCTCTCTCCATCTGCTAATGAAGTCCCTTGCCTTTTCATTTTCATTCTGCCTTAGGTTGCAGAGATGGCTCAATGTTGGGAGCGCTTCAGTATTGAACAAGAATCGTTCAACGAACAAATTCACGACTTTGTCGAACTCTTTCAGTTCTATAGGATTGACATGTTCCGCGTACCATTTGGCTGCGACTCCTTCCAGGCTGCGGGGAAAGCATAAGAACAATGCTCTGTTGTCTCTCTTGAACCTAGAGCATTCAGCGAAGAACATGGCGAGATGGGCTTTTGGGTCGCCAGAACCATCGAACTTGATGAATTTTCGGGGAAGATTCTCCAGATCATCATCCCCTTCTAAACCGTCGTAGAAGTCCTCGCTGGTGAAGACTTTATTGCCCTTGTCGCGGGCTTGCAGATCCTTGACCACTCTGGCCATTTCCCTGAATTGTGCTTGCAGGGGCTCTTCTGCGACCTGACTTTTTGATTTGTGACTCCTCCTTTGGCCACATTTATGAAATGCCGGAGGCACCTCATATTCTTCATCGGTATCATCTTCGTCTGAAGTATCTTGAACATTCTCCTCAGAGGACTTGGTTGACCTCTTGGCCACACGATCCCTAATTTTCTGACTGAATGGATTTTTGTCTGAGCTGGTGCCAGCCTGCTCACTCATCATCCTCTTCATCATCTTCTGAAACATTGCGTACATCTGAGGGTCGATACCGTCATCTTCTGGCTGCTCTTGGTCTTTGTCTGACCTTGGCGAATTCATCTCTCCTTCTGATGTTGATGAGTAACTGATATGCTGAATTGGTGCGGTCTTCTTCCCTGACCTTGTCTGAACCATCAAATGTTGCGAAGGCTCTCTGCAGGATAAGGTCTTGATTAGACTCTGAGGAAATTTTTGGATTGGGAAGAAAATTATATGGTGGACAATTGGAAGAATATCCCATTACTAGGGATGGAGTCGTCGTTGGAGTCACGACAATTATGTTGTCATTCTTTGTAAGAGAAATGAACAACGGAAAATGTGCCTTGTTACCTAGGCAAGGTCGTCAACCACGAGGAAAATACCATTTTGAAGGAAAGAGATACCTCTTGGAAAAACAATCCGGAAACAGATTTAAAGTAAGAAGAAGGCAAGTGGGTAAACAATTTCCACCACAATAATCAAGGTATGCATGAGGAAAATGCGGTGAAGAATTTTGCAAGTAAACAACAGGATCGAAAATCCAATGAGAGAAAACATATGATTTTGAAAAATTGCAGGCAGGATAAAAATGCAGCTGGAAATTCGAGATCTAGTAGAAAGGGAGAATAAAAAATCACCTGGAGTTTTGGAAGAAAAGGGATATTTGGAAAAAATTATCCAGGGTTTGAGAAAAAGACCTTGTGGAAAATAAGGATATTTGGAAAAGGACCTAATGAGTTGAAAAACATTGGGAAATATAAAGAATTGAGAAAATCATACATACAATCACATCCTGCATAAACATTTATGCACATTCAGCACTCCCTAAAAAGCTGACTCTAGATGCATCATTTTGAAAACAGCTGTAGAACCTTAATCCTAACTCTAAGTTCAGATCATCTTTGTCCAATCCAGTTATGCCGATATACCCGAATCGAAATCCGAAGTACGTGGCATAGAGTTTCAACTCCGGTTCTAAGGTAAGGTTTTCCAACATCCTTGAGCGCCTACCGATATACTTCGGACTGTGGCCCGCGGTACGTGGTAGGGGGGTGTTAACCCAAATAGTTGGCCCAGTTGTGAGGCTCTGTCCCGAACTATGGTTCTGGAAGAGAGCCCAGCAACGTGAAGACCGGGTAATGATAGGTAATTGGAGGTTTTGAAGAATGATCACATGCAAGAAATAGAGGGCTCTAAATCCTAGAGAGATAGACTTTTGAAAATCTTTGAAGAAGCATACATTGTTTGCATTCAGATCCTAAATTAAGGAGAGTGGTATTTAGACTTAAGTCTATGTGAGCATGAAAATATCTCCTCAATCTGGTCCTACCAAACCATGCCTAAGCTATATGCAGTCAATGTCAGCTAGGTCAGAATCTAGGCTCCTAGGCTCACATGATATTGAAAGTAAAAGAGCTGACATTTTGTGAACATAATTTCGATAATTGAACTAAGTCAAGCATAATTTAAGTCAGACAAGGACAGGTCCCATCACGGTCGCCAAACCTGTTTTCGTCGCGAAATTTTTCCCCCGTCTCCCCTTCCTTGCGGAAGAGAAAAAGAGAGAAATGCTTTCGCGCCTCAAACTTTGACCGGATTTTGGAAATTGTTTTGAAATACTCGCCTCCGTTTTTGAAAATTGCGGGAAAATCCATGGGATGGGGCTCGACCTGTCGGTACGAGGTTCGACCGTTCCTGCCGCCTTTAACAGGGGTAATCGAACCAAGGACCAAAACTATGCTTGACTTAGCGAAATTATCAAAGTTATGTTCTATCCTAAATGCACAGAGAATTCAGGCATGTGCTATGAGATTTTGGAAAATGCAGCTTGGGAAAACATGATGTATGCTTGGAAAATATTTGGAGTTGAAAAGATTCTCTCAGGAAAGAGGTCAATTTCTCAGGAAACTCAGATAAAAAGGGGTTTTTGAAAACATGAGAAAGCTTATAAAGATGTGGAAAATTCAGAAATAGTTGAAAATCTTGGGAAAATGGAAGTGATTCTTGAGAGAAGATGAACCTTTTGAAAAGGGAAACACTTCTTAGGAAAACTTGGACTTTGAGAGTTTTCTTGGGAAAATGATAGAAATTCATAGGAAAGCTCATTGGAGAAGGAAATTCAAAACTTGGGGAATTGAAATCCTGGGAATTTTACCTTTTGAAATACTTGGAAATCGATTTTGGATCTTGGGGAAAGTTGGGAAATCCCTTTTGAAAATCTTAAGATAACATTTTCCAAGGCAAACTGTGGAAAACTTGTCTTTGGAAAACCGATTTTGAAAAATCCTTAGAATTTCTTGAGAAATCGATTTCTTGAGAATGAAGTTTTCTTGAGAAAATCTTGAGAAAATCAATGATTCTATGATGCAAATGACATAAGTGAATGAATGCACTTTGAAAAGATTTTCTAAGAGATTTGTTGGAAAAATGTGCATTAAGTCAAGATAAATCCTTCACATATCCTGACTGTGGCCATGAATATGTTCAGAATTTAGTTGATTTGATGCACATGATTTTGAAAACTTTGGAAATATGATGTGCATTTTAAGATAGCCTAAGAGTGTAGGCTCAATGTGACTAGTAGAAAGATGACGGATCTGGGTCTCGTCCATATTCCGACTAGGGCCGTAAATATGGATCCCACCGAGTCCATCAACTCCCTAAGAGTTGGTGCACGTGCCATTTGTGAACATCCATAGTGCTTTTTGAAATAAAATGCATGAATCATATAATCAGGATATTGCATAAAATCAAACTATATGATATGCATCCTAGTCTAAGCAGGAAATTAAATCTCTTATTCCAAAATTTACATTATTACATCATTAAATAAAGGAAATAAAAGAAATTGGCAGACTTCAGCTCCTTCTTTTGAATGTCCCTGCCAAACTTGAAATAAGGTTAGCTCAAATATGTGGGTTTTTCCAAAATTTTCCAATAATATTATGAAATCATTGGATTTAATTGGATATAAACCCTATTCTCATGCTTCCTTGATATTTTGAAATGATGAAAATGCTAGAAATTCAGTGAAAAACAATTTGAAATTCGGAATTGAGGTTAAAATGACCAAAATACCCCTAAAATTAAAGCTACATCTTTAAAATCAGGGTTTTTTGAAGGAAAACTTGGTAAAATTGAGATTTTGAAATTCAAATTGAATCAAGTGATGATGAAATTCAGTAAGAGACATGATGACATGCTGCTAAACACATTATGACTGTAAAATCAGAATTTGGTGTATTGCAATTTATCCAAAATAACGAATTTCGCTTGTTTTTCGCTTGGATCTGGGTCCTGCGGAACCCTGTTTTGGTATTATAGATGATCCGAACCTCAAATGGATTCCAAATTATACCAAATTCGGTATGAAGCATCTAAACACTTTGATAAACAACCTAGAATGCTAAAACTCATGAAATGATATGATTTAAATGCCAAAATTCAAAGAAAGTCCTAAAATGATGGATTTTGCCTATGGATCCGAACCAAATGCAATGCCTAATATGATAATGCAAGATTTACACCATGGAAACTTCTGATATTTTGCAGACTGCTAAAAGGCCCGAAATGGAACATTTTTGGTTTTTACAGCCTCGGGATTTGAGCATGGTGAGTTCAGAAATAGGGATTTAATTCTGATGGAGGTAAAAATCACTCTAATCTGATAAAAAAATGCTAAAAAATATAAAATGACCATGGAAATTTATGAAATTAATCAGAGTTATGAACGACACCAACATGAACAACTTTCATGTTTATGACTTCAGCATTTGATCAACGGAGACACAGATAGAAATATAACTATTTCTGCCTAAACTAACAGACCAGACAAATGTAGCAAAACAGGGGACTGACAAGAAAAATCCGAAGCAGGGGTCAACACCGTTCTAAAAATTACAGGCTTTTAGATGCAAACAGAGGACATCTCGGACACCACTTTCACTTTTTACAGTTTCGGATTTGAAGCAACACACAAAGAGAAACCATAGCCCTAAGTCGATCCAAGATCTCAGAGGCCCAAATTAGGCTCTGACACGTGTCCCGGACTCTCGGATTTTTGTCAGTCATAAAAAAAATCATAAAAATCTGAAAAAATCATATTAAAAACTAGACATTCTCCCGAGTTCAGGGCATTTTTCGGATCGAAACTCGGATCTTCCAGGAGGGATAACTCGATTTTACAAGTCGGCAAATGGTTTTCAAAACGCATCCCGGGTTACAAAACCCGACTTACCATTTTGGATGTTTACCGCAGTAAACAAATTCAAATGGCTCCTAATTTTTTGGAAAAATTTCAGGGACACCTAAGGGCGCATACCGTGATTTTTTTAGGATTTTTAATAAAAAATAAATGCATGAAATGACGTGTGGACTGACTGACAAAAACAGAGACTTACTGAAAATAAGCAGAATTGAAAAAAAGGCTAAATTAATCCTAATTAATTCATGAAATATGCTAAATGAATGAAATAAAATGCAAATTAAACCTAGCTAACTACCTGCATGTTAAAATCATCAAGGAAGCATAACAAGACATTTTTATATATGTCGTTTTATGAGAATAGCTCAATCCATCCCTCGGATGAGCTCTTTCTTCAAACGACTCCCTATTCGGATTATAGCATCACATCACGGGGAAAAGAAGTGCACCTTGTTTCGTTACGCAGCGTAGGTGTTCTTGAAAGGGGCAGCTACCACGAGCTTCCTTTGTTCTTCACTCCGGGCTTCGGATGGTCCACCAAAATCGAGCTCCGTTGGAATTGGACTGGCCACAGCACGAGCTCTACTCCACCTTCTTCAATGCGCCAAAGGGGGCACGATTTCCAAGATTCAAAATCAGATGTTAGGAAGGCTAGGTCGGATTTTCCAAGTTCACAAGAGCTAAAAAAATGATCCCCCTAGGCTGGGCGTGAACCCTTGTTTTTATAATTTTTCTGAAAATTTTTGAAATTCAAACAGGCTGGATCTGAGCCCTCCATGTGGCGCCATCTCAGGGGGTGCCATCTGGGGGTTTTGAAATTCGAATTTGCCTTTTGCAGGGAGCCCTCAGATGGCGCCACCTCAAAAGGCTATTTTGATTTTTTTGAGAAAATAAAAATGGAAATTTTTGTGGGTGAGACACCTCAGCAGGGGGAATTTGGAATTTTTCAAAAGTTTGCTTGATTCTCTCTGCAGGGAACTCCCAGAAGGCGCCACCTCAGAGGGTGCTCTCTTGGAATTTGAAATTCAAAATCACCTTTTGTAGGGAGTCCTCAGGTGGCGCCACCTCATGGTGGGCTACCTTTATTAAAAATAAAATAAAAATGAAAAATGGAGCCAAGTGGAGTCCTGGAATGGTGCCACCTCAAAAGGTGTTGACACATGTCAGAAGGACAGAGCAGTGGGCTCAGAGGGCGCCACCTCAGAGGAATTTGAATTCTACCTTTTCTGGAGAAAGGAGATCTGGACATGTGGAGGACAAGTGTCAGCTGTCTGGAGAGGCTTTCTCAAATGGCGCCACCTCAGAGGAGAATTTGAAATTCAAATGGAGGTTGGCCCTGGAGGAATGGGGGATGGACATGTGGCGCCACCTCAGGGTGGCTCCTACAATGCCATGTGGCAAGAGGGAGGAAAAGGAGGGAAAGGGACATGTGTCTCCTACTTTTCTGAAAGAGGTAGGGAGAAGACATGTGTCCTCTACTTTTTCTGAAAGAAGCAGAGAACGACACGTGGCAGAGGGGAGAGAAGGTGGGCCAAGCCATGTGGCGCCATCTCAGACAGGATGAAAAAGGTAGGAGTTCTTGATTTTCGCCACCTATGGGGGTTTTTGAATATTTGAATTCTAGCTTTTCTGAAGAAAGCAGGAAATGACACATGGCACTTGCCTTTTTCTGAGGAAATGAGGACTTGCCACGTGTCCTCTGCAGGAAACACTCCAGATGGCGCCACCTCAGAGGAGACAAGCCTACCTTTTTTATAGGAATTCAGAAGTGACACATGTCTCCTACTTTTCTGAGAAAAGTAGGAAGAGACATGTGTCAGGTTACTTTTCCAGAAGGAAGGAGGGGTTGACACCTGTCCCCTGCAGGAGACACTCTAGATGGCGCCACCTCAGAGGAGACAAACTCCACTTTTTCTAGACAGGACAACCTATGACACTTGGCATCTCCTGGTAGTCTTTGAAATGACACATGGCGCAGGATGGATAGGGTGACACATGGCAGATAAAATGGGATGACATGTGGCGGCTTCTGAAGGTAGCCCCACACTGACACTTGGCATGTGGATGAGAGGAGAGAGAAAGGACAAGTGGCACCAATCCAGGGGACAAGGCTCCTATATTTTTGGGTTTTTCAAAATTCAAATTTTCAGAAGGAAAGCTTGTGTGACACCACCTCAGTGTGGGTCCCACATTGCTTCTTTATTGAAATAAGGATAAAACCACAACTTCTTTTTGGAATTTTCATAAAATCTTGACTGATGGGCAAAACAGGAATTTTGGAAAGAGTTGGCCCTTGTAGGGCGATTTTGTAAAAGAAAGATATTTGAAATTGTCAAAAAGGGCAAAATCTGAGGTGAAGTGACTCAAATTCATATTGAAAACTATCCAGATCGTTTTCCTGAGAAAATATTTTGAAATTCAGAGCCCTAGGGGTAAAATGGGAAGAATTGATAATTTTGAAGACCCAGGGTTTTGAAATCAATTTTGAAAATAGTTAAAATTCGAATCTGGATTGAAAATTTTGAAATCAAGAGTTCTGGACCTCGAAATGACATGTTGTGCAGTGCAGTGATTTGAAATGCTCATGCAATGATATGCAATGATATGCAATGTCATGTCTTATGAAATGCAATCTTGAACCAAGACTCTAGAGATGTCTGTCTCCTGTCAGGTGTAAAATCTTGAACGTCTGAGATAAAAATAGAGAAAATTTGAGAGTTTCAGATGAAATTTGGACTGTTGCAAGGTTCGGGCTCAGAAAATGACCATTTTGCCCTCCAGCGATTTCAGAGGCTGAATGTTGATGATTAGTGGAAATGTTGGGGGAGTGAGTGAAAATTTGGGGTGTTTACAAAAGGTTACCTCGACCTCCCTAACTCTGAGTGACTAAGGGTCAAAAGACCCCTTAGCTCCTATAAAAACACAAGTTGTAGTAACAACTAGTCACTCAGGGTTGTACCATCTACCCTCGGGCGCAACGGTTTATCTTTCTTAGGCTTGGTTTGACAACATACCTTCTTTCGAGGTGTATATGCCTCGTGGTCCCCGCGGGGTACACAAACGAGGACTTAGCCTGCCCATTCACGTGCTCGGCCCCACACGGCCAACAAAAAGCACATCGCCTGTGAAGGCGATACAACATCATTTTATCATTTTCATTCTAGGGTATAGACATACGTGAGCTCACTCACGAACATGGGGCCATCGCTTAATGACCCAACCGAGTCGAAAAACCACAACAAGTGTATTGCTCATACCCTATGGTGTTCAAGTTTTTTGTCATTCTTTATATCACATGTGAAAAGTTCACTTCGTTCACTCATCTATGCCTCAAGCATGAGACCAAGATATACCACTCGAGGTACGTACCAAGTAGTACAGGTGTCAAGGTGTGCTAAGTGCACATGCGAAGTTTAGTGCCACACAAACTCAAGTTTTTCACACATTTAACGAAACAGAGGTAGAGATACATAAGCATATCCATGAAAAACACATTTCAACAGAATGACAAGGTGCAAGTGAGTGTACCATTCAATGTTCCCAAGTGATACAAAACTCATAGAGCCTAACTTTATCATAATTGCATGTATATCAGTATTGTCCAGTATTGCATATTTTGAGTGTGAGCCATAAATACAATTTCCAAGCAAATGACCTTCAAATGTCATACATTGGCAATTCTTGCATAGCGGGACCATTTTCATAAGGAAGATCCATGATTTTGACACACACTCAAGCGTAGAGAATGAAATTTTAACAAATCCCATACATATGTGAATTACATTGGCATTTCCATGGTTGATCCTCGCGCTTGCAGAAATAATAATGCAAGAATGATAGTTGAAGATGAAACAACTAAAATCTAAGATGAAGGAAAATATGTATATACAAGTGAATAGCGTACTACTCACCAGACATCTCGCACTAATGCTGCCAAGACAAAATAGCGAAGAGCCGCAGGGTTTGCTTTAGGCCCAATACACATTAGGCCACCCGAATGTGTCAAGCACGAGGCACAATATGCCGACAAGTCCAAAACACCAACTGTGATCTGTAAGGCCACAGGCCACGAGCCTGAACAATGCATAGTATGTGCCAAGTGTCCAAACCGAAGCTGCTGGACAGCGGATACGGAATGCTCCAACCACCACCAAAGCACGTAATATCAAAACTCTTTTCAAAGAACTTTTATTATTCTATTATATTATGGCTTGCGGCAATGGAAAGAAGATACGCGGGCCAGGTGACTGAACGACTAGGGGAGCCCACCCTGACCTAGACCATACTGGAATCAGGTCCAGAAGGCACTCTCACGTCCCGGGTCTAAACCAAAGTGGTTCGGACTAGGTGGTGTTGCCCAATCGCAAAGCTTGCTGGAACCGCACCGGACTCGTTCAGTTCGGTATTCCAGCCAAGCCAGTGGCCAGACCACCAAGTATAGTCCCTCGGACCCAAACCAGAGGTTACAAAGGACCCGAGTCTAAACATAAATGGTTTAGACTAGACGTTGTGTCCGTCTTGCAGCCCGGTCCTGAGCAAAGACAGGGCGACTAGGTCACCCAGGTGCGCTAGTGCCTGACGCTTGCTGCCGCACCAAGGCAAACCAAAGGGGGAATGGGGTCTGGTACTTTGGACCAGACCATGGGGCCAGAACGGACCCTGATCTGAACTCAATGTTTAGACCAGGTGTTGTATCAGGGGCAGTTGGTTCGAAAGCAGGAATCCAGGCCGACAAAGTTACCCGGGTGCGGCTAGCACCCAACGGCTAGCTGCCGCACCAAGGGGAGGGCTAAGGTGGACTGGGTGAACCTGGCCGAGACCTGCTCGGATGAGGGTGCACCTGGTTGGGTCTGTCCCAGTAGGGTATTGACCAACCAAACCCCAAAACTACAGAAATAAGGCATAAAAAAATAAATGCTAAAACTCCATGATTTTGCGGGGAAAAGAAGTGGCATAGGGAGGTGCCACAGTTGGACTGGGCTACAATCGAACCCAATCCAGCACCGCAGCCACCAAAGGGGTTCAAGAGAAGCCCCCAGCCACCTTACGACAGTGAGAGGGGCAGAAGAAAAAGGCTAGCTCAATTGAAAATCAAAAAGGCCTTTGCGTGAAAACTAAAGAAAATGCCAAAGATGCTACTCGGTTGCATGCAAGCACAGGGAAAAATAAAAAGAAAGAAAGCACAATACGCATCTTAGTTGAATAAAAACAACAAGAAGGAAAAACTCAAAAGTGCATTTCAGCTGAATATAATTTACAAAGGAAAAGGCATAAAGCATAACTACATTTTTGGTTTAAGACAAACACGGAATGAAAACAATGGCCTTAAAACCGAATGGACATACGATTGTCTTGAGCCCCTCTTCTTTCATGGAACGAAAGGGAGGGATGTTCAAACATACACAAATTGCCAAAGATACATCTAATCCACCAAGAGCCATGCATACCATATATGCATTTGGCCCTCTTGGCTTCACATTCCATACCACGTGCAAAACCCCAAGAAAACCAAAATACAAAGTTGTAAGTCTTCACCTTAGGTTGTTCGAATGGAGAGGAGAAAGAAGCTATGATTGAGAGGCTTAGGAGCTCCACGAAAATGGTGTCCAGCACCCTCTCACACCCACACACACACTACTCGGTTTTGAGTGGAGAAGAAAAGAGGAAGAAGAAGAACAAGGAGAATGAGAAGGAGAGAGAGAAAAAGTCTCCAAGAAAATTGCCAACTAGTGGCTCTCTCTCTCTTTAAATTAAGTTTATATATCTAATGCTTTAATAAGTGGGTGGCTCAGATTCACCCTTGGAAAGATGGAGGGCTAAGGTTGCTTTACGCCCCTCCATGCCATGGCAAGGTTGTAATTGCCATGCATGGCCGCCCAGCTCCTCCACTTGTTTCCTCCCTTTGAAATCTACCAACAATATTTCATTAATGCTATGGGGCATAGCCCCAAGCACCTTTTGGGATGGTGCACTCCCTATCATGATTACCCTTTTTTGGAAAAGGGTTTAGGGATTTCGAAAATCCCATGGGGCGTAGCCCCATGCAAACCCCTTGGAAGGGCGCCCCACCCTCATGATGATACCCCATGCATCATCATGAAGTCTAAGCTATGGCTAGGTCCAATCGTGGCCCTCCCTTTGGATCTCGCTCCACTCCTTACAAGAGTGTCACTGCCCCAGCTGGTCCACTTGACCAGCTGGTCTTCATGGCAAGGGTCATCCAAAAGCGAAAGAAAAGGGTCGACCAAGGGCTTGGGTCAACCCCCTAGTCGGTCCTAAGGCCAAAATGAATAAAATTTTTATTTAAATTCCAAATTTACAACTAAATTTTCAAAGCAAATATTTAAATTTCCATCTCTTGAGAAAATCATTCTTGTTATGACTCATTTCCTATCGATATACGCTTTCCACTAATTCACATGAAATAACGAGGTTTTTTCCTCGTTTGGGTCCCAAATTTGAGGATTGACTAATCTTATATATTATGAATTTGATTTAGGATTCTCGAAAATTAATATATCATAGATTGCCTTCAATCACTTTGTACATCCTACTTACATGATTTAGGACCTCGTATATCCATATGTATATATATATAATTTTATGAAATTCCTTGTAATCATACAAGAAATTTCATCCACTAAAACACATTATATATTACATTATCTTGGAAATATCATGGGCCTTACATTAGTATATTAGGCTTAATTGAAATCTTAATACACAATTGTTAAATGATCACATGTTTTAATTAAAAGAATTCATGAATGAAGAATGTATCTAATATGAACTTGTGAATTAAATGAAAGCATTGCAATTAACATGATTATATGAACGCATGTGCACGCATATGAATATTATTGTTGTTCATGCACATCTCTATATTGGCATGCATGATTATGCTTCGAAAGGCATGTGATATGAACATAATGCATTGACATGTTCCTTAAGATTTTTGCATATTAACTCATAGATGATCAAGATGGGATCATTATGGGTTGTGGGATGTATTGAGCGAGTGTGCTTTTTGCTTTACTTGTTTATGCATTGCAAAAGTCATATTTGATATTATGGTTTTAATTGCATTGTTCTATTATTGCCACGGGTGGTAAACCGAGAAGAGTTGCACATGCTGATTTGTGAGCTTATGTTTGTGTTATCATCGCAAAATTTTTACTTTTGCAAGTCAAACTGACATTTGAAAAAGATTTTGAAAATAACTCACCTCCGTTTTAAAATGCGGGATAATTCCGAAGAATGGGACTCGTCTGTCGGTACGAGGTTCAACCGTTCCTGGCGCCTTTACCAGGGGTAATTGAACCAAGGATCAATTGTATGCTTAACTTTGTTCAACTTGTCTAAATCATGTTCTATTTCCTAAATGCACAAAGAATCAGGCATGTGCTATGAATTTTCTGAAAATGCATATTTGAAAACATGATGTTTGCTTTGAATATTGGAAAATATTTGGAAATTCTTGGAAAAGATGTCACTTGAAAAATCGTGAATCATGGAGAAAGAACATTTCTGAGGAAAATGAAAATCGATTTCTGAAGAATCTAGAGGTTTTGTGAAAATCGATTTTGAGAAAGGTGAAATAACTTTGGAAAATTTTGATTTCTTTGAATTCAAACTTTGAAATTGAAAATATAACTTAGAAAATCGTATTTGAACTTTGAAAAATACTTGAAATATCATTTGAAAACTTAGAGTTTTGAGAAAATCGATTTTAGAATAAGACTTAAAAATTTTGAGACAATTGATTTTTCTGAATTGAAATTGGAATTTGCAAATGAATGAATTGAATGAATATGGATTTGAAAGATTTGATTTTGAGGAATTGAGAAAATCTTTTTGTATTTTTGAGAAATGCAGTGCATTTTGAAGTTAGCCTAAGAGTGTAGGTTGAATGTGGCTAATACGAAGATTACAAATCTGGGTATCATTCGTATTCTGACTATGGCCATAAATACAAATTCCACCAAGTTTGTCAACTCCATAAGAGCTAGTGCACATGCCATTCGTGTAGACCATAGTGAATTGGTAAAAATATGCATGAATTGGCATACATAGCAGTTATATATCAAAATTTAAAACTATATGCAATGCATCCTATTCTATGCAGGAATTGAAATTCTTATTCCAAAATTAATTACAATTTACATCACTAATCAAATTTAAATGACTAAAAATTAAAGTCTTCAATGTCTCGGCAAAACTAGAAAAACTGGTTAGTGAAAATATGTTGGCTTTTCTAGATTTATCCAGTAATATCTAGAAATTACTGGATTTTGCTAGATATAAGTCTTTTTCCATGATTCCCTTAAATAAAAATGATGAAATATGAAATAAGATGGAATAAATATGAAAATGGAATTTAGAATTTCGAAATTGGGGTTAAAATGACCAAAATACCCCTGATAGCAAGACTATGGCCTTGAAATCAAGGTTTTCAGAAAGATATTTTGTAAAATGCAAGTTTTAAAATTAAAATGAAGATAAATTAAACCAAATATGATGTGACATGATTAAAAATATGAAAATTAGGGTTTAGAATTTTGAAATTTAGGTCAAATGACCAAAATGCTCCTGATAGCAAGACTATGGCCTTGAAATCAAGGTTTTCTGAAATAGATTTTGGTAAAAACTTGGAATTTATGATTGAAATAAACATAAAATCAAACATGAAACATCCTAATATGATTATAAACATGAACAAACCCTAAAAACACACACTTAAGCACGAAAATCAAGAAATATCACAAAAATTGTGATTTTGGCAGTGTTTCGGGATCCTGCAGGGCCCTATTTTGCAATTTGATCAATTTAGGCATCAAACGGATTTCAAATTTCATAAAAATTGGTACCTGCACTTGTTATGTCTCTGAAGTCAGATTGAAATCATAAAAATAATTTTTTGATATTATTTTAATCCGAAAATTGCATTAAAACCCTAAAATATGCTATTTTTAACCTAAGTCACAAACCAGTTTCAGAGTTAGACCCTAATCAGGAGCCAATATTCCATGAAAACTTCTGAATTTTTACAGAGATAAACTAGGAAGAAAAACACAGATTTCCCAATATAAATATCGGAAAAAGCATCTCCGGTTAGGGAGAAACCCTTCCGGCAATCTGAACTAAAATATAACAAATCTAACAAGGGTTAAAACAGCTACTTAGGATTGCAAATACAGAAATAAATAAAAAACCTAATCAAAAATTTCTTAACTTTTAGCAGTAAACAGTATACATAAAAATAACAATACTCACTTTTTACAGATCATGAATTGGATCTGTGGTTTGGGATCTATGAATAACACAAGTCTGATTAGGATTTTGGTAAACCCTAACAAGTTTTAAATTTAAAATCAGATTCTCTAACAAAGGAAAAATACTAAACAGAGATAAAAAATTCCCAAAATTTCACAGTAAATAGATCTCATTAAAATGAATCCACAGCATATTACGTATCTCAAATCGGACATCGGATGAGAAAACCCACACAAGTACAAGTTACCCTTTTGATTTTAACAACGATTTTAAAGTTTTAAAAACCCGATTTGATGTCTGATTTTTCTGACAGGGTTCCCAAATCCCAAAACCTTTGATTTTTTTACAGTAGTTCATCTACACATGCATGTATCACATATAAAAAAATCATAAATTAACAGTAAGTATTTCAATCCGAAATAACATGATTTTTACTGTTTTAAACTAAAAACACACAAAAATTTGATAAAACCTAATAAATCATGCTTTATCTAATGAAAACAATAAAAGCAATACTAAAACAGTAAAGCAAAAATTATTTCTATGCTGGAAAACGTATAATAAACATGAACAAACACATAAATAAATAAAACTTAGGGAATCAATGGATGGAATTTGATGTTACCTTTAAAAGCATGGATTTAGCCCATTAAAAGGGTAAATCACATGTTTTATTGGTTAATAATGTAAAAACCAATACTAAAATTGATTCTAATGGATTAGAATCCATGTAAACACCATAACACAGAGTTAGATCACTTTCTTGAACCTCTCTTGAGGTTCTTGGACTTGAATCCATGGTTTAATCGATGGAATAGATGGTATTAATGGCTAAAATTGATTTAAAACTATTAAAAATATTAAATAAAAGCTAAAATTAAAGAAAATATTACCTTGAGGTTGCTGCAATGGAGGGAGGGCTGGAGAGGAGAGAGAAGCTCCAAGAATCCAAGGAGAGAGAGTTGGGAAAAATCGACCCCCTAGGGGTCTCAATTTATAGAATTTTTTTTAGGTTTTGAAAATTGGTAATTTTAAAATTTTTGGACTCTCTAGGAGGGGCGATTTTGGTGTGAGTTTACCTAACTACCCCTAGCCTAGATTATCCTAAATAATACCTAATTAACCCCTAGCCTATCCTAGAAAATCCTCAAATGTGATGCCACTTGGCATTTTCCACATTTGGGTTTTTAAAGTTCTTTAAAAACCTTTAAAAACACTAGTTTTAAAATCCAAACTTCAAAATGAGTTTTTTTTTTAAATAGCTTTTGACTCTTCTAGACCTCTAACACTAACCAAGACACTGACTAACCCTAGTCTAGCCCTGACTTACTCGAATATGGCGCCACCCCGAGTGGGCCCTACTTGAGTTTTTCAAAAAAAATCATTTTAAAACTTGAAAATAAGAAAGTTTTCAAAAGATTTTCAAAAGTAAACTTTGATCTTAAAATTTTTGAAATGGTATAGGGTCCAAACTGGGTCAAAACTCCTCTGGATATGGTTCCAACTGAGTGGGCCCACATCGATTTTTGAAAATTTTGAAATAAACACTGAAAACAGTTTTGAAAAGGGGTTAAAATCAATAATTGAAATTCAAGATTTTTTTAAAAATAAAGTCTCAAGCCAAATGAAAGGTTTTTGAAAGATTTTATCAGAAAATGATGAAATGAGTTAAAAAAAAACACAGTCAGGGTTAGACTCCTAACTCGACCGAACTTTGAAATAGAGTCCTGAACTAACTGTTCTCTGTAAAGTGACCTAAATTTTGAAAACAAACGCAAAAGATTGAAAATGGAAGTAAAACAGAACTTCAAAACAGACTCCTGACTAGATTAGGACTCTGGGACAGAGTCCTGATCGGACTGAAACTCTAGATTTCTGAGAAATTTGACAAATAAAGGAATCCAGAAGCGACACCACTTAAATGAGTCTCATCTGAGAATTGAAATCAATTGAAATTTGAATTTAAAATGAATCCAGATTGTTTTTTGAGAAAATATTTCAAAATTTAAAGTTTTGGGGTTGGAAAATGATAGAATATTGAATAAAAACCCAGGTTTTGAAATTGATTTTTGAAAGAAAAGCTTTAAAACTCAATTATGGATTGAATATTTTGAAAACAAGAATGCTGGATCTCGAAAATGAGATGTAATGACATGCAATGCTATGCAATGCAATGAAATGGTATGCCGAATGCATGCGATGATATGCAGTGACACAGGAAATGTAGACACTGAATGAGGATGAAAAATTGGGGTGTTTACAGATGCCCCTCTTTGCTACTAAGCCGAGCTTAGTGGCAAATAAAACACACCAAATTTGGACTATAAAAATGCCTCAGTTAGATGAATCTGACTGGGTATGAAAGAATTAGTTCAAGTGATGATGGTAGATATGAAATGGAGAATAAGGAGAAAATTTTGCTTCAAAAGAAGTGAGATTCAGGTTTTGCCCTTAACTTGGATGGGACGAGAAATGGAATACCTCATCAAAATGAGGCTCAGGTTTAACCCCTTGACCTGATTGGGTGGAAAATGAAATACCTCATCAAATGAGGCTCAGGTTTATACCCTTAACCTGATCGGGCAAAAAAATGAACGGAATCCTCGAGAGAAGAGACTGTGATGGAACCTTCGGATTTTGCACAATAAATCCGACAGGAGTTTTGCAAAAGGATGGAATTGGGGTCCCTAAAGTTTGAAAAGAGATTTGATTTTGGGTGCCTCATGGCTGAGACTAAATAACTTTTGAAATTGCCTTTTGCTGGAATTGGTGGCTTAACCTCAAGCCAAAATTGGATTGTCTATGGTGGGACAGTGGGGACACAGGGAAGTGTGCGAATCTGAGAGCCCATGCGCTCAAATTATACCAAAGAAGGGAAGGAATCTTGAAAACTCCCGTTATCAAGTCCTAAAAGGGATGGTGTTAGGATACGCCAAAGATGAACCTCAAGCTCTCGCTTCACGCTAGGACAACTAGAAAATATTGTCAAAATGTTGAAAATTATTGTTGATTTAAAATGATCAAAAGTGATGCACATTGTTTTGAAAATATTCTCTCTTTTCTACCTGAAGTATTACTTCCGACTGGGTTTAACTCCGTAGAATCAAGATTCGAATTCAAATTGCTTGCGCTTGGCTTTCTTTCAAGGAAGCTATCAATTTCCTTGACATGGACGGAAAAGAAAGTATTCTTGATATTGCGAGAGCTATTGGTGAAAGAACATTGATAAAAGAATTTCACAAAATTAAAGAAGATTCTTAATAGATTCGTCAGTCTGATATCCTGGGATTCTTTTCTCACGATGATCTTTCTGCACTCACTTTTTTAACAGAATTGGAGCTCTCTTGGATTTTTTTCGGGAATTACATCATCCTTCATTTTGGAGATGTTCTGACTTTTCTCGCTTTTTGGGAAGGGTACGTCACAAACTCCTTCATCTCAGAGATGTTCTGATCCTTATTTTCTCTCAGGGATTATCTTGATAGTTATTAGCTCTTTGGTTGGAAGTCTCTTGATGATAGCGGTAATTAAATATCCTTTAGGGTTTGTCGGTAGGCTCATCACACTCGCCTTCATCTCGACGGTGATCTGAACTTTCCCTGGAAGGATCCGTCACAAACTCCATCATCTTGGAGATGATTCAAATCTTCTTTGGCCCCGGGGGTCAACTCGCTTAATTTGCCTTCATCTTGACGACAATTGAGAGATCCCTTTTGCAGATATTTAATTGCAGCTTAGGTGTTTGAGGAGATATGGAGATTGAGTGGATTTTTCTATATCACCCAGGATATTTCGACTGCTTTATTTTTCAAGAATGGTCTTTAAAAATGTGCCATTGACTGCGATCAATATCAATCACTCATGGCTTTGCAACAACATTGAATGTTCTTTGCTGGCCATATCGCGGATTTATTTTTCATCCTTTTGGTTGGCCAATAGAAAGATTTTGAACTTTGAATCCTTTTTCGCAAAAGCTTTGTCCTTTCGGAAGTAATACTGAGGGTATTCTGAGGTAATAATTTTGTGCAATAAAGATTTTTTAAATCAACAAATATTCGATGACAAATTGGCAAAATTTTCTTGAAATCCCTTATGAAAGCGAGCATTTGAGGCACAACGCGACATATCCATGACAGAAATTCTCTTTTCCTTTCCCCAAAGGAGACGATTTAGAAATTGGAATTAGAAATTACTCCTCTCTTCCCTGAAGAGGAGGTGTTTGCAAAACAAACTTTCGAAGAGAAATTAAGCTTTCGTCAAAACTTCCTAACATTAGGCTTCTCTTATGAAAAGGGGGCCGGTATTGGTGAGGTCAATGAATTGGTCATGAAGGAACGAGTCCATCATACTCTCCCCGAAAAGAGGGTCCTTCATGATGAAATGGCCTAGTCTGAAATTATGGTCACAAGGAAAGCGAACTTCCGTCGAAGCTCTCTCTGAACTAAGGGTTCCTTGTATGAAATTGGAATTTTTTTTTGCAAGCGGTTCACAAAGACACGAGTCCCTTCAAACTCTCCCTGAAAAGGGGTTAAGTGAACGAATTGGATAGCATGCGAAAAAAATGAGCTCCCTCGAACTCTCCCTGTACAAAGGGTCTCTCGTAAGAAAAAAATATTGGAATTGGATATTGGGTGACCCAAAAGGGTCGAATTTGGAAATTGGAAATTTGAAATTTGGATTTTGAAATTTGGTATTTGAAATTGGAAGTTGGAAATCTGGAAATTGGAAATTTGAAATTCGAAATTTGGAATTGGAAATTGATTAACCTAAAGGTCGAAATTGGAAATTAGAAATTTGAAGTTTGAAATTTGAAATCTGAAATTGGAAATTGGGAATTTGAAATCTAAAAATTGGAATTTGGAAATTGATTGACTCAGAAGGTCGAAATTTGAAATTGGAAATTGGATGACCTGGAGGTCAAAATTGTGAATTGGTTTACTGGGAACGACATGGGTTCTGTAGGGATTCAGCCTAAGAACGACATTGGTTCAATTGAGAACGACATTGGTTCCGCAAGGGTTCGACCTACGAACTATCAATTCCATAGGGATTTAACCTAAGGATCATAGTTTAAGAAGAAATGATTCCAACTTGTGAGCTTTGAATGGAGCAGGTGCTAAACTGGGTTTTTGAGGGAAGATTCGAATCAGAATTCAACTCTTCAAGGAAAAACTAGATGAATTGGATTTTGAAAGAAAATTCGAGTCGGAACTCGGATCTTCTAGACCAACTCGCAGGATAGTTTGAGTAGAAGTTCAAACTTTTAAAGGAAAACTAGGCGGATTGGATTTGGAAGAAAATTCAAATCGGAACTCTAATTTTCTAGACCAACTCTGAAGGAAAAGAAAACTCGGGTCGGAACCCGAATCTTCGAAGGAAAACTAAATCCATTGTGGAAGGAAAAGAAATTCGAGTCGGAACTCGAATCCTGAAGGAAAGGTAGATCAATTTGAAAGGAAAAGAAATTCGAGTCGGAACTCGAATTCTGGAGGAAAACTAGAAGGAAAGAAGATTCGAGTCGGAACTCGAATCCCGAAGGAAAACTAGATCGGTTGGAAGGAAAGGAAATTCGAGTCTGAACTCGAATCCCGGAGGAAAACTAGATCAACTAGAAGGAAAAAAGATTCGAGTCGGAACTCAAATCCCGAAGGAAAACTAAACCGGTTAGAAGGAAAGGAAATTCGAGTCGGAACTCGGATCCCGGAGGAAAACTAGATCAACTAGAAGGAAAGAAGATTCGAGTCGAAACTCAAATCCCGAGGGAAAACTAAATCAACTAGAAGGAAAGAAGATTCGAGTCGGAACTCAAATCCCGAGGGAAAACTAGATCAATGTGGGCACTGAATCTTAAAATGTACCAATACAAGCATTATGTTTTGAAAAATTACCAGTATGAATATTGGGTTTTGGAAGATTACTAGTACGAGCACTGGATTTTGCAAGATTACTAGTACGAGCATTGGATTTTAAATGGTTACTAGTACGAGCACTGGGTTTTTAAAAGGTTATCAGTACGAGCGTTGGTTTTTTTTTTTTGAAAGGTTACCAGTACGAGCACTGGGTTTTGAAAGATTACCAGTACGAGCACTGGATTTTAAATGGTTACCAGTACGAGCACTGGATTCTGAAGAATTACTAATTGATTTTGATGGAAGATTTTTAGTCTTCACCCACACGATGACGTGGACAACTGTCGGGGCCTTCAGATTTATCCCTTACCCTGAATGGGTAGTTCGATGCAAATGCACATTGATGCAGATGAATGCAAATGAATGCATGCAAATGCAAATGAATGTAAATGGGTGCACATGCGTGCAAAATGAGAGATTTGTTTGATTCTGCCTGCATACAGGATATTTGTAGATAAAATGAAAAATTAAAAATGCCCCAGTGTAATGGAGGAAGAAAATTTTGAACAAAAGGATAAATGATTGATGTTCGAAGAGCGCTCTCTGAAGGTGACACGGCAACTGGCTTTTGATTGATTCAGAAGAGACTCGGAAGAGGTCATTCCTCATGAAAGAACATTTTGCAGAGAAGGAGAGTGAAAGATGATATCAAGTCTATGAGGAAAATGGATAATTTATTCAATTATTGAAAAGAAATAACAAGTTGGTAAGAAAACTGGGACTGTATTGCCCAAAAGCAAAATGATTAAAGATGACATAGCCTTGACACTGTCAGTTTCTTGGAAAATTTGATCAGGATGGTCAACTGGTATTTTCCTCATATCCAATAAGGATATTCTTGTCGATGCAATCTTGAATGATATTCTTCAGGACGAAACAATTCTCAGTGTCATGTCCTACTGCTCGATGAAATTTGCAAAATCTTTCTTTGAATCTGCCCATGATTATTGCGGGATCAGCTGCTTTAGGTAAACAGATCATATCTTTTGCGAGCATGTATTCCATAACACTCTCTAGTGTTTGGTCCAGAGGGGCAAACTTTCGATCCGTACTCCAATCCTTGCACTTTGGCTTTTCTTGATCTTTCTCTTTATGCTAAGGACTAGATTGAAGAGGCCTATTATTGTTGGAGAACTTTCCTTTTTGGCCCTTAGATCCCTCTAAATAGTGATCATGATTTTTCTTGTTGCTTTTGCTATCATTGGCAGAAAGAGTGAAGTGAGCCTTCAGAGATCCGACTGTATCTTTTGCAAGCATATATTCCAGAAAAGTCTCGAATATTTGATCCAATGGGGCCATCTTGCGATCCTGGTTCGGATCATCACGCTGCACCTCTTGTCGAGTGCTTGATTTCTGCTGAGACTTGGATAAGACAATCGACTGGTATTCTTTCTTATTCTCAACGAAGAAATTCTTGTTGATATGATCTTGGACAATGTTCTTGAAGACGAAACAGTGGTCGGTATCATGCCTTACCGCCCTGTGGAATTTGCAGAACTGGTCTGTGAATCTTCCCATGACTGTAGGAGGATTTGTGACTCTTGGAAGCTTTACCAATTCCTCGGCCAACATATATTCAAGGATTTCATCGAGAGACTGCTCGAGAGGAGTAAACTGACGATCGCAATCCCAGCCGTCCCGCTTTATCTTTTCTTTTTGTTGATTCAATTTTCCACTCTGCTTTAAAGATTTCTCTTTCTGACTTGTATGATTGCCTTTGTTATCTTTGCACCCATCGCGGTTGGTATTGACAAAGAAGGCGGGATTCGTCTTCTTTTTTGAATCTTGATTATTCCTGACGGGGGTGATGCTCTTGTAGAGGTCTTTGCTCATGAAGACCTCTTGCCCTTGTCGCGGGCTTCCAAATCTTTAATCTTCTTTGCCATTTTCTTCAGTTGTATTTGGATTGGATCATCCATTGCTTGATTTTTCAATTTATAGGTTGTCCCTTGTCTATGAGAGGATCTTTGAAGTGCTTGCTGAATTTCATACTCTTCATCGGTGTCACCTACCGATCCTGATTCATCAGATGTATCTTCATGTTGGATATGTTTCTTGGATAGCTTCAAACATTTCTTGACTGACCGGCCTTTTGCCCTCTGCCTGACCTGAATCTTTTCTGTACTAGCTTCGGTTTGTTCTGCCAGCATTTTGGTCATCATTTCTTTGAACATGACATACATTTGGGGATCGATGCCATCATCCGCCTGCTGACCCTGACTCTGGATTGATCGAGGTGAGTCCATTTCTTCTTCTGAGGCTACTGAATATGCGACGCCTTCGACTGATGCAATTTTCTTTCCTGACCTCGTCTGAACCATTTAATATCACGAATACTCTCTGCATAGCAAAATTGATGGTTAGGCTTTTGAAAGAGATTTGATTGGAGAAAAATATTTGTTGAGAATTTTGGTAGACAATTGAAATAATATCTCATTACTAGAGATTGAGTCGTCGCTGGAGTTACGACAATTGTGTTGTTATTCTTTGCAAAATAAACAACTGAAAATATGCCTTGTTACCTAGGCGAGGTCGTCAAACCAAGGTGAAATAAAGATTAAAGGAATTTTATTGAAAATATGATTTTAATAATACACTTGACAGAGGGGAGGGGGACAGACAATTTTCCACCACTCCTGATAATCAGAGGACACTCGAGGACCAGGAAAAATAGTGAGAGTGACAAAAGAATCTCAGCCATGTCTGGCAGAATGGTATGCTCCGAACCACTGATCTGATGTGAGATCGAACTCTGGCAAGATCCCTGATAGTGGGCGAATTTCTATGCACTTCTGTCTCTGAAAGAACTGTCTGACACACCGCTCCGGATGATAGTATGCGCAGAAGAATGGGCCAAGTAGCCTGAATCGCTTATCATATGCATAAGTATATCTAGGAGGTGATTCCTGACGATCAAAGTAGTCCCACACAACTTCTTCCGCCTGAAGGTTATCGATCAAGAACCGGTATCGAGCAACTGGAAGAAGCTTTTCACCATTGTATCTGAATGAACTGGCTCGGACTGACACATGTCGGAGGAACCAGCATTGCAATACATAAGTGCACCCTTCGACTAGAATCGATTCTTCAAGTGTGAAATGGGTCAACCCTCGGTATAGAAAAGCGAGTGTGTCCATGGCTATGGAGAGGCGGCTGGTCTGTCGACTTCCCCACCTTCGCAGAAGTTGAATTATCCTGATATCCATGTAATTCCGTCCATCGGGAAAGAGAGCTAATCCCACAGTGCATAAGACCATCGTGTGCTGGATTCTTTCTCGAGCTATCCTGGACAACGAGCTGACTTCCACAAATGCTCCATATTGTCTGTAGATTTCGAGCAGGTTCACATATTTGTTTTCATCCTCCTCAATCAATGGCCAAGACTTGCGTTCTGTCAGGCGAGCTAAAGCGTTTCGAGGGTCCAGACCCTTGACATTGATCAAAATTGCTTCTCCAATGGGTCTCCAGGCTGACCAACTGGTTCAGGTAATCCCAAAATCTCTGAGAATTCGTCCATCAATAAAGTCATCTCCTCCCACGGGAACCAGAAAGTAGAAGTGCTCGGATTCCACCGTTCTGCTAGTGCATGGATCAAATTGTCGTTGACTGTCTGCTTTCCCACTGCAGATGCCAGTTCTAACCCACAATCGTCCAAGTGGTCCAGAAACATACGAGAGAAGTTCTTGAACCATAAATAGTACCATCGGGAAAAGAAGGATCCGGTGTTGAGGACTCGATGCTCGGGAAGACTTTGTCGCACCTCGTAGGAGATGTGACCCTCAGGAAAGACTGAATCAAGCTGACTGGATGCTATCAGACTGGAAGACATAAAAAAATGGAATAAGACTTGGGAAAATATGAGGATTTTGAAAAAAAAATGTAGGCAGGATAAAGCAGGGAATTCGAGATCTAGAAGAAGGAAAGGATGAAAAAAATCACCTGGAGTTTTGAAGGAAATTAAGGGAAATTTGGAAAATCGTCCAGAGTTTGATGAAATATGAAGAAATACTTCATAAAATGGAAAATGAAGTATTTGAAAAATCGTCCAAGGTTTAAAACATGGACAGTATATGGAAATGGATTGGAAATCGTCCAGTATTTTAGAAAATTGGGAAAATATGGAAAATAAAAAGGAAATTACTATGACACATTCATCTTGCACAAACAAGTATGCACATACAGCACTCCCTAAAAGCTGACTCTAGATGCACCAGTTTTGAAATAGTTGTAGGACCTTAATCCTAACTCTAAGGTTCAGATCATCTGTGTTCAATCATGCTATGTCGATATACTCAAGCCAAGGCTCAATGTACGTGGCATAAAATCAATTTCTCCGGTTCTAGGTTCAAGTTTTCCAACATCCTTGAGCACTTGGCGATATACATTGGACTATGGCCCTTGGTACGTGGCAGAGGGGTTTTCACCCAAATAAGTGGCCCAGTTGTGAGGCTTTGTCCCGAACTATGGTTCTAGAAGAAAACCCAGCAACGTGAAGACCGGGTAAAAGTAAGTGGGGTGGTTTTTGAAAACATGAGCACATGCAAAAAAATCAGAAGGCTCTAAAACCTAAAGAGATAGAGATTTTGAAAAATTTGAAGAAGCAAACGTTGTTTTCATTCAAACCTAGATTGAGGAGTGTTGTATTAGACCTAAGTCTATGTGAGCATGAATAATTCTCCTCATTATGGTCCTACCAAACCATGCCTAGTCTACATGCAATCCATGCCAGCTGGGTTCAAGTCTAGGCTCCTAGGTTCACATGATATCATGAAATAAAAGCTGACATTCCATGGAACACGATTTTGACAATTTGAACTAAGTTAAGCACACAATTGATCAGGCGAAGACAGGTCCCATCTCGGTCGCCAAACCTGTTATCATCGCAAAATTTTTACTTTTGCAAGTCAAACTGACCTTTGAAAAAGATTTTGAAAATAACTCACCTCCATTTTAAAATGCAGGATAATTTCGAAGAATGGGACTCGCCTGTCGGTACGAGGTTCAACCGTTCCTGGCGCCTTTACCAGGGGTAATTGAACCAAGGATCAATTATATGCTTAACTTTGTTCAACTTGTCTAAATCATGTTCTATTTCCTAAATGCACAAAGAATCAGGCATGTGCTATGAATTTTCTGAAAATGCATATTTGAAAACATGATGTTTGCTTTGAATATTGGAAAATATTTGGAAATTATTGGAAAAGATGTCACTTGAAAAATCGTGAATCATGGAGAAAGAACATTTCTGAGGAAAATGAAAATCGATTTCTGAAGAATCTAGTGGTTTTGTGAAAATCGATTTTGAAAAAGGTAAAATAACTTTGGAAAATTTTGATTTCTTTGAATTCAAACTTTGAAATTGAAAATATAACTTAGAAAATCGAATTTGAACTTTGAAAAATACTTGAAATATCATTTGAAAACTTAGAGTTTTGAGAAAATCGATTTTAGAATAAGACTTAGAAATTTTGAGACAATTGATTTTTTTGAATTGAAATTGGAATTTGCAAATGAATGAATTGAATGAATATGGATTTGAAAGATTTGATTTTGAAGAATTAAGAAAATCTTTTTGTATTTTTGAGAAATGCAGTGCATTTTAAAGTTAGCCTAAGAGTGTAGGTTGAATGTGGCTAATACGAAGATTACAAATCTGGGTATCATTCGTATTCTGACTATGGCCATAAATACAAATTCCACCAAGTTTGTCAACTCCATAAGAGCTAGTGCACGTGCCATTCGTGTAGACCATAGTGAATTGGTAAAAATATGCATGAATTGCCATACATAGCACTTATATATCAAAATTTAAAACTATATGCAATGCATCCTATTCTATGCAGGAATTGAAATTCTTATTCCAAAATTAATTACAATTTACATCACTAATCAAATTTAAATGACTAAAAATTAAAGTCTTCAATGTCTCGGCAAAACTAGAAAAACTGGTTAGTGAAAATATGTTGGCTTTTCTAGATTTATCCAGTAATATCCAGAAATTACTGGATTTTGCTAGATATAAGTCTTTTCCATGATTCCCTTAAAAAAATGATAAAATATGAAATAAGATGGGATAAATATGAAAATGGAATTTAGAATTTAGAAATTGGGGTTAAAATGACCAAAATACCCCAGATAGCAAGACTATGGCCTTGAAATCAAGGTTTTCAGAGATATTTTGTAAAATGCAAGTTTTAAAATTAAAATGAAGATAAATTAAACCAAATATGATGTGACGTGATTAAAAATATGAAAATTAGGGTTTAGAATTACGAAATTTAGGTCAAATGACCAAAATGCCCCTGATAGCAAGACTATGGCCTTGAAATCAGGGTTTTCTGAAATAGATTTTGGTAAAAACTTGGGATTTATGATTGAAATAAATATAAACTCAAACATGAAACATCCTAATATGATTATAAACATTAAAAAACTCTAAAAACACACACTTATGCACAAAAATCAAGAAATATCACAAAAATTGTGGTTTTGGCAGTGTTTCGGGATCCTACGGGGCCCTGTTTTGCAATTTGATCAATTTAGGCATCAAACGGATTTCAAATTTCATAAAAATTGGTACCTACACTTTTTATGACTCTGAAATCATATTGAAATCATAAAAATAATTTTTTGATATTATTTTAATCCGAAAATTGCATTAAAACCCTAAAATATGCTATTTTTAACCTAAGTCACAAACCAGTTTTAAAGTTAGACCCTAATCAGGTGCCAATATTCCATGAAAACTTTTGAATTTTTACAGAGATAAACTAGAAAGAAAAACAGAGCTTTTCCAATTTACATATCGGAAAAATCATCTTTGGTTAGGGAGAAACCTTTCCGGCAATCTGAACTAAAATATAACAAATCTAACAAGGGTTAAAACAGCTACTTAGGATTGAAAATACAGAAATAAATAAAAAACCTAATCAAAAATTTCTTAAATTTTAGCAGTGAACAGTAGACATAAAAATAACTATACTCACTTTTTACAAATCATGAATCGGATCTGTGGTTTGGGATCTATTAATTACACAAGTCTGATTAGGGTTTTGGTAAACCCTAACGAGTTTTAAATTTAAAATCTGATTCTCTGACAAAGGAAAAATACTAAACAGATATCAAAATTTCCAAAATTTTACAGTAAATATACCTCATCAATATGAATCCACAGCACTTTACGGATTTCAAATCGGACATCGTATGAGAAAACCCACACAAGTACAAGTTACCCTTCTGATTTTAACAATGATTTTAAAGTTTTGAAAACCCGATTTGATGTCTGATTTTTCTGACAGGGTTCCCGAATCCCAAAACCTCCGATTTTTTTACAGTAGTTCATTTACACATGCATGTATCACATATAAAAAAATCAGAAATTAACAGTAAGTATTTCAATCCGAAATAACATGCTTTTTACTGTTTTAAACTAAAAACACACAGAAATTTGATAAAACCAAATAAATCATGCTTTATCTAATGAAAACAATAAAAGCAATACTAAAACAGTAAAGCAAAAATTATTTCTATGCTGGAAAACGTATAATAAACATGAACAAACACATAAATAAATAAAACTTAGGGAATCAATGGATGGAATTTGATGTTACCTTTAAAAGCATGGATTTAGCCCATTAAAAGGGTAAATCACATGTTTTATTGGTTAATAATGTAAAAACCAATACTAAAATTGATTCTAATGGATTAGAATCCATGTAAACACCATAACACAGAGTTAGATCACTTTCTTGAACCTCTCTTGAGGTTCTTGGACTTGAATCCATGGTTTAATCGATGGAATAGATGGTATTAATGGCTAAAATTGATTTAAAACTATTAAAAATATTAAATAAAAGCTAAAATTAAAGAAAATATTACCTTGAGGTTGCTGCAATGGAGGGAGGGCTGGAGAGGAGAGAGAAGCTCCAAGAATCCAAGGAGAGAGAGTTGGGAAAAATCGACCCCCTAGGGGTCTCAATTTATAGAATTTTTTTTAGGTTTTGAAAATTGGTAATTTTAAAATTTTTGGACTCTCTAGGAGGGGCGATTTTGGTGTGAGTTTACCTAACTACCCCTAGCCTAGATTATCCTAAATAATACCTAATTAACCCCTAGCCTATCCTAGAAAATCCTCAAATGTGATGCCACTTGGCATTTTCCACATTTGGGTTTTTAAAGTTCTTTAAAAACCTTTAAAAACACTAGTTTTAAAATCCAAACTTCAAAATGAGTTTTTTTTTTAAATAGCTTTTGACTCTTCTAGACCTCTAACACTAACCAAGACACTGACTAACCCTAGTCTAGCCCTGACTTACTCGAATATGGCGCCACCCCGAGTGGGCCCTACTTGAGTTTTTCAAAAAAAATCATTTTAAAACTTGAAAATAAGAAAGTTTTCAAAAGATTTTCAAAAGTAAACTTTGATCTTAAAATTTTTGAAATGGTATAGGGTCCAAACTGGGTCAAAACTCCTCTGGATATGGTTCCAACTGAGTGGGCCCACATCGATTTTTGAAAATTTTGAAATAAACACTGAAAACAGTTTTGAAAAGGGGTTAAAATCAATAATTGAAATTCAAGATTTTTTTAAAAACAAAGTCTCAAGCCAAATGAAAGGTTTTTGAAAGATTTTATCAGAAAATGATGAAATGAGTTAAAAAAAAAACACAGTCAGGGTTAGACTCCTAACTCGACCGAACTTTGAAATAGAGTCCTGAACTAACTGTTCTCTGTAAAGTGACCTAAATTTTGAAAACAAACGCAAAAGATTGAAAATGGAAGTAAAACAGAACTTCAAAACAGACTCCTGACTAGATTAGGACTCTGGGACAGAGTCCTGATCGGACTGAAACTCTAGATTTCTGAGAAATTTGACAAATAAAGGAATCCAGAAGCGACACCACTTAAATGGGTCTCATCTGAGAATTGAAATCAATTGAAATTTGAATTTAAAATGAATCCAGATTGTTTTCTGAGAAAATATTTCGAAATATAAAGTCCTGGGGTTGGAAAATGACAGAATGTTGAATAAAAAACCCAGGTTTTGGAATTGATTTTTGAAAGAAAAGCTTTAAAACTCAATTCTGGATTGAATATTTTGAAAACAAGAATGTTGGATCTCAAAAATGAGATGTAATGACATGCAATGCTATGCAATGCAATGAAATGGTATGCTGAATGCATGCGATGATATGCAGTGACACAGGAAATGTAGACACTGAATGAGGATGAAAATTTGGGGTGTTTACAGTTTGCATGTTAATTTGCAAATTTATGGAATTGATGTTAACAACAAGATCACAAAGAGAACAGTGTAATTAACGCTCCCTTGATGTTTCTTCCACATTAAGGTAATTTTGGGCTTAGCGGTTTGGGGGCCGTGAGAATACAAAAACTCTATGTGCATTGTTGTTTCTCTTGAACCTGATATTTAGGTTCTTCTCCTAGCCACGATTTTAGGGGGATTCCATCACTTTTCCTGGGGGTGGTGTATAGACACAACTGTTGCTTTGGTATACCAAGAAAAGTGGTACTTATGGATGTTGATGTCCCTGACATTAGATGTTGATTTCTAGTATTCCAATGAATGGTGTTGTTTCTTGATATTGGTCGAGGGCTAAGTTTGGAATCCAGTAATAAAATACAAATTGTGTGCTGAGTTACCCTGAGAACCTAACTTGACCTCGGAGATTATACCCATTTTGAGTATCCGCGGGTGAGGGTAATAAAAAGTGGAACTTGAATGTGTGTACATCCTAATAGGGACATGCATATAAAAAAAAACTTGATTTAAGACAATAAATTATGCATGCGTTGCATTAAAATCATGCATATTTCTGCTATGCATTAGATCATGCATATTTACTTATTGTCTTAATTGTGATATATTGATGAATGCATGATTTTGTTCTTTAATGCATGTTAAATGTCTTTAATGCTTAGATTGTGAGCTCTGTTGTTATTTAATTGTTTCCTCATGTGTAATAATTGTTTCCTATTGTATGAATGATTAATTAAATTATAAATGCGTTATATTTTTGTCCCTCTAAAATATTGCATGAATCTTATTTATGTTTTTTTTTTATTTGAATCATTAGAGGGATCTGTATGTAGGATTCTTTGGATTCTGACACCCAACTTTTTATGTTTTTCGCAGCCTCAGATGCCTAGTGGAAAGGACTTGCTTTTGAGAGGAGTCACGAGGGGACTATACGACTACAGGGTAGATTGTTGGGACGGCGTGACTCTTTCTTTACTTTCATTTACTTATGTCTTAGACTCTTTACATTTGAATAAATAAAGTTTGGTTTATTTTATTTTGGTTTCGTATGAAAGATGAGTATAAGATCCCTTGTGATGGTGGTTGTGTTTCAACTGTAAAGCCCCGGGTCTCTGAGATTGTTTTCACACTTGTTTAAAAAAAATCACACTTTTTAAGGGGTATGAGTTAGGGTCGTTACAGGTTTAGTAGCAGAGCCCACAATAAAATCTTATATTTTATCATATTTTCGTACCAAAATTTCTCTTTTGGTAAGTAAGTCATGTCTAAGAATGGCAGCAAGTCATGCCTCGTACTCCAGAGTAGTCTCCTTCACTGGTAAGGCTATGAGGTACTGTAATGATATTATGTGAATTTCTTATGTATTTATGGTTTATTTCTTAATTTTTATAATATGAATTAAGAAATTGTAATGTGCTTGTATAAGTGTATTTATTGTAATTATGGTAAACGTACGAGACCAATCCTAAGAGGGCAAGATCGATAAGGGTCTAAATTTTTATGAAAAACTTGCACGTGTAGATGTACAGACGTAGGGGTGCTTCATCTTCCTCTGCTGCTCCCGCGAACTGGCAGGAGTAGAGAGATTTCATTATGGACATCATTCACACTCTGACTGAGACCATGACGGCACAGGCGATGCAGATAGCACAGGCGGTGCAGGCCATGCATGCGGCACAGGCTGCCTAGGTAGCTGCACGTGACCCTCATGTTGAGGTTGTTTCAAATATAGACAATGTTTCCTTCAAGAGCTTCCTGAAGTTGGATCCGCCAACTTTTTCAGGAAAGGCCACCTAGAGGCAGCCGAGAGCTGAGTCGAGATTGAGCAGGCGGTTGATGTCCTACCAGTCCCTGAGGATAGGAAGACCGCATTTGGCATGTACCGTCTGAAGGGCGATGCCAAGAAGTGGTGGGACACTCTGCGAAGGGTGAAGTTCGCCGACATGGACGTGATTACCTGGGAGGTGTTCAGGAAGTTGTTTTTGGATGATTATTTTCCCTCTTACGTCGAGGAGCAGATGCAGCAGAGGTTCTTCGACTTGACTCAGGGTAACATGAGTCTGGGGGACTACACCACTAGATTTTAGAGACTCGAGAGGTACTGCTTGAACCTCATCAAGAATGAGAAGGCAAGGATGATGAAGTATGTACATGGGCTGAAGGACGGTCTCCGAGTATGGGTGTTGGGAGGCCGGTCACCCACTACACTGGTGGAGGCGATTGAGATTGTGGCAGTCCTGAACGAGGAATGAGAATGGTTTAGAGGTGACTCGCAGAAGAAGGGCAACAATGGAGCTAGTTCATCTAGTAGTGCGAGGAGGAACCCACCCGCAGGTGGGAAGGAGTAGGGAGGCAAGAGGCAGTGGACCCAGGAGGAAGGTTAGCAAGACACGTAGCAAGGATGACCTCAATAGAGGCAACAGTAGCGGAAGGCCCAATCGATGTATCGCAGGTGTAATGAAAGTCATCCTCAGGGTTTTTATTTGATGTTCAAGGGGGTTTGCTATCGGTGTCAGCAGCGAAGGCACATCGCTCCCTACTGTCTGAATCACCCAATGGCTCAAGAAAGATAGCAGCAACAACCACAACAACTACAGATGCAGAGGCCTCAACCACAACAAGGTCAGCGAAGGACCAATGGGAGAGTTTATGCTGTTACGACTACCATGCAGGATAATCAGACTGATCTGATCGAAGGTATCATCTTAGTTATCGATTATTTGGCTCGTGTGTTATTTGAATCTGGTGCTACCTACAACTGTTCAGTACGTTCTAATTTCGAGGACGAAACTCTTCTAAGGGGGTAGGGATGTAATATCACATATTTTTACACAGCCATTTTGAGATGTTTCTCAAAAATTTGGCTAAGTCTGAGAGAAAAGTCATTTGAGGATTGATTTTTAGACTGATGCCTTTGAGTCTAGGCTTGACTCAGGTCTCATCGACGAGGTCGAGGTGAGCCAAACAAAGTATGAGAAAGAGTTTTAATTTTAACTTTTAAATTCAAGCAAAATTTGGGTTATTTTGAGGTGAAATTCAGAATTTCGTAGTTGTGTAATATATCGTTGGATGCGTCTCAAAGTTTTGAGCGCAACGATATTTTGTTTTTCTGATTTCGAGTTCTAGTTTGCACACAAATTGGTTTTTTTTTAAATTGAGTAGTTTGTCGAAACAGATCCGGAGTTGGATCAGATTCGATCCAAGGCCTACGATCCAAACTAATATGGATTTGGGTCTTATTTAAGTCCTACTTAAATATGAATTTAATCCAAATCTTGATCCATTTTTGTTTTGGGTATGGGTTTGAATCTTGAACCTGGATCCGGATCCAAATCCAAGCCCCATATTTTTTTCCAGCTTTAAATTGAATATAAAGCTTTAATTTGGGGTTCAATATGGTTAGGGAGCCTTCTGGGTTAATTTGGTTATTTTTGGGTACCTTTAGATAATTTTTAATTAATTAGTAAATTAATAAATTAATTAAATAATTATAAATTTTATTTTGGAGGCTGAGTAGGACTCTTTAAAAGAGTCCTTATTCTAGCTTAAGAGAGGTTAGGAAAGAATTTTAAAAAGGATTGAAAGTTTTTTTTTTAAAGTCAACATTTGGTAGTATTTCAAAAAATTAGAAAACAAAAGGAGAGAGAGATCAACTGTTTGGGAACTCTCTTAGAGAGGGCTGGAGAAGGAGGGGTGATCTCCCCAATGGGGGCCTATAAAAAGACTTCAAAAAGAGAGAGAAAAGAGAAGGAAAAAAAGAAGGGGGAGAGAGAAAGTAAGGAAAAAAGAGGTAAAAGGGGGAAGAAGAGGAGGATATTTGATCTTTTTTAGCCATCCAACCCTTGATCCATCATTATTTTCCTTTGATTCATGCAAAGGTACGGGTTTCTCTCTTGTTTTTAATGAGAAAAAGTGCATGAATTTGTATTCCATGCAATGTTTTGGTAAAAACACATGGGAAAGGAGCAAATCTAGATATTTATTCCAATAAGGGTTTGATTTCTCTCTTTTTCAAAGTTTATTTATGAGAAAAATTATATTTTTATATTTGATATTATGGATCCCTAAAGCGGGACAGATTGCCCATGCTTAGAGCATGTGCAAGTCTAGTCCAGATTTAGTGTATGAAAGAATCTTCGAAACGGGATACAACACAAGTGTTTACATGTATTTTTGTGATGTATGTTGATGATAAATGCATGTGTAAATTGAAATCTGTTTGTTGTCATGCATAACTGAATGGGTACATGCATATTTATGCATAATTGATATATGGATCTGAACGTGCACGAATTATGGATGCTGCCAGTTGCTAGAGCTATTGATGGCAATGTGTTGGTATTCTCTGCAAGATGTTAATAAGTGGTGTTGTTACTATTACTACTGTTGCTGCTACTCCACCCTTACAATGATATAGTCATATTATTGCTCTCTTCCTCGAGGGTCTTCTTGTTAATTATGTGATGAGTGTCTCATGCCTGGATAGGGTAAAAGCCTCCATAGATGGTTCTAGTTATGCGGATGTTGATTAATGCTTAGCAATTGTAGATAGACAGATAGGCATATGTAGATAGAGAGAGTATATTGTATCCATGTCCAGTATTCCACAGAATCAGTTTTGTAGATACATAGATAGAGATAGTACATTATATCTATGCCCACTATTCTATGACTGCATTTAAGATGGCAACGTCTAAGACTGGGAAAGTCCTATACCCAGTTGAATGCAAATATACCACAAAAACATGATTTGTGGGGCTAAACGCGCCCTTATGAAGTTTTATTGAGTGTTTTATTTAGGAGTCACATAGTAAAAATGGTGATATTTTTTGTTCTTTATCTTGCATGTTTACTTCTGCTACTAACGTTTGTAAGAGTAAACCATGTAGAAAGAGTTGTTGTCCTCACCTCTAATCCATTAAGAGTTGAACAATTTGTTATCAGGAAACTAAAACAAAATTTGCTCTTGTCTCAACTGGAAGATCTTTCACTAGAGGTACTCTGATTTTTCTTTAGCAGAATGATCTAGGAAGAACAATGTCTGATGGGGAGGAGATTAACAATAATGGGCGGGTTTGGCGGCACGCCAGACCCAGCCGACTGGGTCAGCTGGGTTGGAGCGGAGCCCCAGCCGACTGGGTTGGCTGGGTGCAGCTGATTGTTGTTTTTCAAAACAAATATATATATAATATATTTCTCATATATGTTCAATTTATGGTCGTTTTATATGCCTAACAGCAACATGAAAGTGTATGTTGCACATAAAGTGTTGAACCTTTATGTAAGAAGGTGAAAGTTTTGCATATGCGTAATGAGTATATCATGCTTAAGCAAGTGTATGTGCAAGTACATAATGATGTTGATATGCTTTTGCATGATCATAATGGTATATGTGGTTTCATGCATGTAAAAGAATAAAAATTCTGCATGTTTGCACATTAGTATATAAGGCTTAATCGAAGTCTTAATACAAAAGTGTTAAATGATCACATGTTTTAATTGAAAGAATTCATGAATGAAGAATGCAGCTGATATGAACATGTAAATTAAATGAAAGCATTGCAATTAACATGATTATATGAACTCATGTGCATGCATATGAATATTATTGTTGTTCATGCACATCTCTATATTGGCATGCATGATTGTGCATCGAAAGGCATGTGATATGAACACAATGCATTGTCATGTTCCTTAAAATTTTTGCATATGAATGCATAGATAATCAAGATGGGATCATTATGGGTTGTGGGATGCCTTGAGTCAGTGTGCTCCTTGCTTTACTTGTTTATGCATTGCAAAAGTCATATTTGGTATTATGGTTTTAATTGCATTATTCTATTGTTGTCACGGGTGGTAGACCGAGAAGAGTTGCACATGCTAATTTGCGAGCTTATGTTTGCATGTTGATTTGCAAATTTATGGAATTGATATTAACAACAAGATAAGAATAAGAACAGTGTAATTAACGTTCCCTTGATGTTTCTTTCACAGAAAGGTAATCTTGGGCTTAGCGGTTTGGGGACAGTGAGAATACAAAAACTCTGTGTGCATTGTTGTTTCCCTTGAACCCAATATTGAGGTTCTTCTCCTAGCCACAATTTTAGGGAGACTCTGCTTCTTCGCCTGGGGGTGCTGTGTAGACACAACTGTTGTTTTGGTATACCAGGAAAAGTGGCACTTGTGGATGCTGATGTCCCCGATATTAGATGTTGATTTTTAATGTTCCGTATCGATTTGTAATATATTATGTTAAATTGTAAAATTATGATATTTGTGATATTTATGATATTTGTAGGACAAGTTTTATGATATTTGTGGTATGATTTCTATTGTAAAATTACAACAAATAAGTATAACATTACAACAAAGAATTATAGATTTACAACAAAGAATTATAGAATTATAAGAAATAATTATCGATTTATAACAAAGAATTATAGAATTACAACAAAAAATTACAGAATGCTAAACATTACAATGATTTACACTAATGAAAGTTAAATGCTACAATTATTTTGTAGCTGAAGAATCCACATGTGATTCCTGTGTTGCGTTGCTCATTTTTGAATTGAACTGAGCCTGTCATTAAACAAAACAATATCAGGCACTACATTAAGTTTAACAAGAAATGCAAACATCCTTCCAAAATTGTTACATACCAAAAGACTTGTCAAACTCATGCCATCGTTCCACACAAACAGGTCGGGGGGATTGCAGGATCTAACGTTGTAATGCATAGGGTATTGTTGCATGTTGAAAATTACACAAGTTAAATATTGATAAGTTGCACGTAATATAATTTACATGGGAAGCAATATATTGTATTATATACCTGTTCATGTGAAGGGCTTGGTTGCTTAGGGGTTGGTTATTTCTTACACATTTTCTTGCAAACCAATTCCAGTGCACCCTTTGCCCTCCGACGATTGCGATCAGAGGCAGGTTTCCTTTTGATACTCTTCGCTAGGTGAATATTTTCATCATAATCTACAGGGTTTACTCCAGACTTGTCGAAGATGATGTTGACGCTTCAACACGACTTATCATAAGGGTCAGAGAAAATGTGAATTTCACCTACACTGTTCAATCATGTTTTCTTAGATTGGTCTTTATGAGCTGCAACGGACTCATGGTGAATTAACTGCACTTTTTCAAGTAATTTGCTTGACACTTTTCTCATATATACATAGGCTTCTTCGCTTTTCGATGTCAAATCTGCAACATGCATAAGTAACCTATATAGTTGTTGGTAATGGGAGGCTATGTGGCACTTCTCATCAACACCAGATGGACTAACATTATTTTTATCCAGCAGTTCAATCTTTGCTTATCTCATCCATCTTCGTATTATGTATGACTCAGGTATTTCTTGTATCTTCTCTTGATTAAGTGTCTTTAATGCATGACGACATAAAATACCTTTGAATTCAAATATTTTGCATGTACATTCAACTATTTCATTGTCAACATTATACGTAACATGTACTTCTTTTCTTTTTTGTTGCTCTTCGCCCTCCCATACAATATGGTATTTGTGCATATTTTCATATTACATATGTCCTTCTATGTTACAATTTATGACCTATATAACCTCCTTTTTAGTCCATTCAAATATAGTTAGTGTATACAGATCTATAAGTCGCGTCAATATTTTCATGCCCAAAGTTACAGGGCGGGTGTTGAAGCATTTCACAACATGTTCAAGCTCATTCTGTCTAAGACCGTCTACAAAAAAATTATATTGTTTCATGAAGCAAAACATTGTTGAACATGAATATAATGTTTTTTTTAGTGTGGTATGTATAGATTCATCTCTTTGTGTGCTTATCATACCTGCACAAAAGTATTGTCTTCCATATGCCAATGCCCACTTCTCTTTGTCTGCATATAGATTTTATAACCACACACAGTCTTCAAGGTCGTACATCTGAATCATTTGCTCCCAATCAAATAGAAAAGTTACCTCGTCCATGCACTCAAGTACACACGTTCAAATTTTTTTATTAAACCCTATCTTCTGATTAAAAATGTGTCATATGTTCTTTGCTGCATTTTGAAAGATATGCCACAAACATAGGCGATGATATGCATATGGCCATACATGAGACACTGCAACCGCAATTGCATGATCACCATCTGTAAGTATAGCTCTAGGGTGCTTCTCATTCATTGCCTATGTAAATACTCTAAACAACCACTCGAAGGTTTCATTTGTCTGGTCATACAAAAAAAGTGTCGCCTAATATGCAACTCCGTGAGTGATGGTTCATTCCAACAAACTGTGCAAATGACCATTGTTCCATATTAATCTTCATTGTCATATAAAAAATAAGCACATCATTAAAGCATTCATAATCTACTCTTGACTTTGAATCTGCCCAAAACATATTCACAGCATACCCATATTCATCCAGTTGCATTGCACTAAAGAAATCAGGGTCATTACTTGAATTATTTTGTAGGTAATCAACCAAAGAACATATTCCTTCATTCTTCATGTTGTCTGACTTCTTCCTTCTCAAATGGTTTCTTAGATCCATAGGTGTGAATGGTACATTCTCGCAACCACCATCTATGTGCGTTCACAAATTGTATGTCTTCCTTGGTGCAATGTTGACGCTATCAGCTATTTCAGCAATTGCAACATGCACTTCAGTTACTTTACGATGTGACCTTAACATAGAAGTCATAAATGAATGGGCTAATTCATGGTTATGATCATTGATTAAAGTACGAACTACATAATTTTCATTCGAAAGTCTTCTTAACACCATTCTCGTTGGACAACCACATCTTGAATCTGGCTTGCTCCTTGTTAGATTTCCACTTGAGTTCTTCCAACCTTGCTTAGAACAAACATATGCCTTTCTCACCACGACACCTTGTGCATTTTTTGCCCAAAAATACCTTCTAACACTAAAGCCAAGTTTTAAGGCATAATCATTATAAAATTTGTATGCAACTTCCTCATTATTAAACTGCATTCTCTCTACGGAAACAGAGTCAAGTGTACTACCATGTAGACTTGAGGTGTCTTCACCTTTGTCAAGTGCATTGTCATGATCGTCTACCTCATTATCGAATTGCATTTCGTTTAATGAAATATCAATATCGAATTGCATTTTGTCTGCTGGAATATTCAAGTCTAGAGTGAATCCAATGCATGCACCCTTCTTACCATATGCATTATTAATGCACATATTCACTTCTTCAGGTGCATCAATAGTACGGATGTTCGTTGCTCCATGACTTTCCAGTGATTGAGACATATCATCTTCACTGTAACTAGTTGATATGCTCAACACTGTCATGACCAAAATATCAATTTGTGTTAGCCAGCGCATACATTTACAGCAATTCAGCATAATATATTACAAATCGATATTAACAACAAAATAATATCTCACAAATCGACACTAGAAAACACGTAATATCTTACAGATCGATATACGGCAATTCAACATAATATATTACAAATCGATATTAACAAACAAAACAATATCTCATAAATCGACACTAGAAAATACATAATATCTTACAAATTGATATACGATAATTCAGCATAATATATTACAAATCAATATTAACAAACAAAACAATATCTTATAAATCGACACTAAAAAATACATAATATCTTACAAATCGATATACAACAATTCAACATAACATATTACAAATCGAGATTAACAACAAAACAATATCTCATAAATCGACACTAGAAAATATATAATATCTTATAGATCGATATACTGCAATTCAACAAAATATATTACAAATCGATATTAACAAACAAAATAATATCTCACAAATCGACACTAGAAAACACATAACATCTTACAAATCGATATATGGCAATTCAGCATAATATATTATAAATCGAGATTAACAACCAAAATAATATCTCATAAATCGACACTAGAAAACACATATCTTACAAATTGATATACGGTAATTCAGCATAATATATTACAAATCGATATTAACAAACAAAACAATATCTCACAAATCCACACTAGAAAATACATAATATCTTACAACTCGATATACAATAATTCAGCATAATATATTATAAATCGATATTAACAAACAAAACAATATCTCACAAATTGAGACTAGAAAACACACAATATCTTACAAATCGATGTACAACAATTCAACATAATATATTACAAATCGATATTAACAAACAAAACAATATCTCAAAAATGCACACTAGAAAATACATAATATCTTACAGATCAATATACGATAATTCAACATAATATATTACAAATCGATATTAACAAACAAAACAATATCTCACAAATCGACACTGGAAAACACATAACATCTTACAAATCGATATACGGAAATTCAACATAATACATTATAAATTGAGATTAACAACTGAAACAATATTTCATAAATCAATACTAGAAAACACATAATATCTTACAAATCGATATACGGCAATTCAGCATAATATATTACAAATCAATATTAGCAAACAAAATAATATCTCATAAATCAACACTAGAAAACATATAATATCTTCCAAATCGATATACGACAATTTAGCATAATATATTACAAATCAATATTAACAATCAAAATAATATCTCACAAATTGACACTAGAAAATACATAATATCTTATAAATTGATATACGGCAATTCAACATAATATATTACAAATCAAAATTAACAAACAAAACAATAACTCACAAATCGACACTAGAAAACACATAATATCTTATAGATCGATATACGACAATTCAGCATAATATATTACAAATCGATATTAAAAAACAAAACAATATCTCATAAATTGGTAGTATGTTACTATAACTGTTATTTGTGTTATATTGCATATACTGAGTGAATGGACGATACTGGATGGGGTAGAGGCCCTTGCTCGCATCTGTAACCAAGCATTCTTGTCAACAGGTCCCAACATCTTACAAATATCTTCAAGTTTTCAACCGTCAAAATGATAAAATCTATCTGCAATAACAAAATAATGTCTTAATGGCACTCACGATGACATATGTTCTTCAACAATAGCATGATGACATGGAAAGGTACTCACCACGCTTTAATGGCACTTGTTGGAATATTTGTGCGTCATTGCTTTTTTCTATACTGCCTAACGAAAATGAAGAAGAAGAGATGATTGTAAGAAGAGATGGCCGACAAATCCCTCTATGACGCCCACCAATGATCGAACCAGTCGTTCGATTTATAGTTATCTCGACGAGGTAGGAACGAACCCGAGAATGTTTTCTATCTAACACAAGGCAGGAATGAGAAGGCGGCCATGTGTTGTAACACAAGCTAAAAACAAAGGTGGAACGTGCAAATCTATATACGGGGAGCGGGATGATATTTTTGTCCAATGCATATCTATCTTATGGGAGGACATTTCTGTCAAAAGCATATCTACCTTTTTTATATGTTATTTTATTATAAAGTCATCGTGGGCAACATTGGCATATGAATTATCGCGGGTCCCAAGATATTCTTTCGTACACATCAAAACACGCGAATTTGTGTTCCGGGGAGAACACACAACACCCTCTCATGGGTGATGGGTTAGGGTTTGCAACACACCCAACCACATCCATCAGCCATGAGGCACGGTTGGCAAGGTCGTCGGCCATCGGCCAGGCCTGCTGCCGATCATTTCTGATCGGCGGTGTCTCATTAGTTGCATTTTTGGCGTCCAACTCACCATGGATGGCAGAATGGAAGGAGAATGAGGAGGGAAAGGAAGAGGATGGTGGCAATGGACGATCAAAGCTGTTAGTGGTGGTGGGCACATATGAAAGGTGGGAAGGAGGGGTTGGTGGTTGGCTGGTGGGTGGAGAAGTGATGGAAGGAGAAGGAGAAGGAGAAGATGGAGAAGGAGAAGGAGAAGGAGAAGGAGAAAGAGATGGTAGTGGGTGAGTGTGGTGGATGGCACGACGGTTTTTGGAGTTCTCTCTTCGATTGGAAAGAAGAGAGCAGGGAAGGCTCCGGCCAACAGGTTGTGATGCCGCCAATTAATTCCATCCAGTGACAGGTCATTGGACAAGGTGCGGCCAGTGGCTGGCCTTCCGCTGCTTGTTGGTGGTGGTGGTTCGATCGAGGATAGTTCCAACATGATATAGTTGGTTGCAGAATTGTTGTACTACCTGACTTTTTTAAGGGGTTGTCTGGCTTGCCTCCAGGGTTAGGAAACAACACTCTATTTTGGAGATCACCTGACTTCTGGTTGATTTCTGTTGGATCGAAGAGATCTCCCATGCAATGAAGAGTCTTTTTAATCTCACACACATCTTTGCTCTACGATCAAGACTCAATTAGTTTTTCTTTGGTTGATATTCCAAACATGCTTCAAATTTTTCCATGGATCCTTGTTTCCTCAAATGGTTTGATCAAACGAATTAAGGTAAACCATCCCATTGGCTTGCTAAGATTGTCCCTCGAACTTTGTAATAGGATGATGATCAAGGAGAACAACCAAAACTCTAATACTAATTTGATGCAGTAGATATCATGATCGCTTCTGAACCCCCACAAGAATCGGCACCCTAACTAGCTATGAAATAAAGAGACTGAAAAATAGGAAAACTAATAGAAATTGCTTAAAAAAATAACTAAAATTTATGAATAATTGATGTCTTCTTTATAATCGTTGTAATTTTGAAAAGATTTTTAAATGAAGAACATGTGAAAACCAAACATCAAATAATAAAAACCGGTTCTCACTAGTGGATGAGACCGGGTCGAACTCAGGGAACGGGAATATTTCGTATTCAAACACACAATTCTAAACTATTCTTTATTGTTGAATTATTAAAAATGTAAAATGTTCAAGAAAAGTAAAACAACTAACTATTACAACAAATGAATACCCTTCGCAGAGGGTGTAAAGTGCAATATTTACAAACCCAATTAAATTCCTAATTCTAAAAAAAAAAAAGCAAAAATCTTCTACTCTTGTGCTTCCTCGTGTCACGTAATTGTTTCAACTTCACTCTTGTGCTATCCTGCACAAATCAAACGAACACGAGCAATACCAGAGATAGGAATAACACTTATACTAAAAAAAACTAATTAAATGCTAGAAATATGAAAGAAATCTAACTAACTAATTACAAAGCACTTAACTAACAGTTTACTTAACAAAAACAGGAAAATAAAGGAAAAATTAAAAGTAGGGAATACATGTAAAATAAAGAAAAATGGAAATTGTAATGTAAAGCAACACAGGATTACAAGAAATCAAGGAGTTGAAATGAATGTTGAAAGCTGGAAAATGAGATGAAGAAACAGGAAATAAAATAAAAAATAAAAAACTACAATATGTAAAAATAGGAAATTAGGAAAAACAGGAAAAACAAGATATAAAAGAAAAAAAAAATCAGAACAAGCAAAATTAGGAAATTAAAGCATGCAGAAAAACAGAGAATTTCGAAACAAAGAAGCTACTAAAAAAACAAAACAGCAATAACAATGAATAAAAGCAGGAAATTAACAATTGCAAAAACTGGAAATGACTTGAAATGAACAAAATTCAGAAAATCAAAGCTGGAAATGAAAAAAGAAACAAGGAAACAACTAAAAAAACAAAAAAACAATTAAACAAATAAAAGCAAGAATTATAAAACTGAACGAACAGAATTTTGAATGCAAGAAAAGAAAACAAGAAAATTAAAACAAGAAATTAGAGACAAAAATTAAAAACATGAACAATTAGCAACATAAAAAAAAACTAAAACTATACCTAAAGTAAACATTAAAGCGAACAAAAAAAAAATTACAGAGAAAATGCAGACATCAAATGCATACATAACAACAACACGAAAACATGCTGAAATGAAATAAAACTTCAAACAATTAACCTACCGAATGTTATAAACATAAACAGGGAAAATGACAAAGCAAAACAGTAAAAAAAAACAAGAAACTCAAACGAAATTGCAGACAACGAAAAACAGGAAACTAAAAAAAAAATATAAAATCGGGAATGAAGAAACTAAATCATAACCTAATGCTAACATTTTTTCTTTTTTTCGTTTTTCAGAAATAACAAAGCACAACAATCACGATTTTTTCCTTTTCGTTTTTCTGTTTTTTTTTCGTTTTTTTTTCAGAACTAACACAGCATGATTTAAAAAGAAGAAGAAAAAAAAGAAGATGCAGAATCGAAATAAGAAGAAGAAGAAGATGAAGATCGGAACTTACCAGAGGGATTAGAAAAGAATGGCGGCCTCCACCACCACGCCGTCGCCGGACTGAAGAGCCACCACCACCGCCGGCTGGATTGAACAGAGCAAGAGGGAGAAGGGGAAGAAGGAGGTAAGAAACCACCGGCGATGGTGGAAGATGGTGAGAAGAGAGAGAAGAGAGGGAAAGAGGGGAAAGGAGCAAGGTTCAGGCGAGAATGGGGGAGACGCCCGATTTTTTTTTGTTTTTTTTGTTTTAAAGAGCCCAAACCGGCTTGAACCGGTTTGTAACTCTTTTCAGTTTTATTTTTTTAGTTTTTACAAAAAGCAAATCGGTTTGAACTGGTTTATTTTATTTTCAGTTTTTTCAAAAAAAACACAAACCGTGTAAACCGGTTTGTTTAGAAATTTTCAAAAATTAAAAACTTTAAAAACAAAACTTATTTATTTTACAAAGAAACTCATTTGAAAAAATTAAAACTACTCTAACTATTTAATTTTTTTTTCTTTTCTAAAAAAACAAACAACTAAAATGATTTTATTAACAATATAAAACTATTTTTCTCTATTTTTTATTTTTTATTTTTATTTTTATTGAAAACTAAAACTAAACTACTATGTTAATATCAAACATTAAAATATGTACTAAAATATACAAATAAAGCTATTTTTCACACATTTTCTGTTTTGAAATCATTTTAGCTCATTTAACGAAAACTAGCATAAACTTGGGTTTTTAAAACATTTTTTTCATAAAATCATGCATATTTTAATGTTAATTCACCTTGAAATATATGCATAATCAAATACCTCCATGCTTATGTTTTGCTAGTCCTCGAGCAAACTAGACAAATGCATGAAATGAAAACTATCATCTAACTCACTTTCGTAGGAATCACGGTTGCATTTAGCTCATGCAACAAGCCCTTTCAACCCCTGGGTTACCCCAGTGGACGAGTAAGGTCTCGTGAGGGTTTGCAGTGATGCTACCCACAAACATCTCTGTCATGTATGCAAAATATTATACATCCTCATAAGTAGTAGCTAATCAAAGACTTTATTTTCACCAATATTCCTGTTATTTCAAAATCACAATATAATTAGAATCTTTTATATACCACCATAGAAAAAGAATTTCTTTCACTTTTCTAAATATCATAATTATTTATGTTTTATTCTTAGAAAATCCAATAAAAACAAGTTATTATTTACTTATCCTCACTCATATGTTTTCTACACAGGTTTTCTCAATCACACTTCTAAGCACTGAACTTTTCTTTCTTTTTAAGCTCTTTTCTCTCTTTTTTTTTCTTTTCACGCTTTTTATTTTTGCGTATTCATTCTTTTCTTATAGCTTGCGTGTGGTCTGCTTTTATGCCTTGTGCAATGTCAATATCTTCTATACTTTTTCAATACATACCAAAAGATATCAACTAAGACATAAAAGTGACTTCCTTCATTCACCTTTATAACGTGAGAGTCAAACATTTCAATTTATATCTGTTCTCTGCTACTTGGATCATGAAGTTTTCCACTCTCCTTTTCGAAATGGAATTAAAAGTTTCAACTTACATCTAAGTTCCATCTACTAAGGATTATGGAATTATCCAAACAACCTAACGCATGCTTCTTTTTTTTCTCTTTTGAGCTCTTTTTTACGCTTTTATTCATTTGCTTAGTTTTTCAAAAATAAAACTATGCATATTCATATTTATGATTCAAAATAAATTCTAACATGTATTTATCATCATTTCTTTGAAATCCGCATAAACAACCATAATTTTTAGATCTATGTCAGAAAAAAATTTTGTGGGGCTTAAAAATCCTCTAAAAAATATCAGATTTGAAATAACATTCATATAAGTTCAAACTCTTTCTTTAAAAATCTACTTTTCATGAGAGATGTGTTAACATGTGCAAGAACATAAACAGAAATATCAAGGTGTGCAAACTACACCCTCCCCCATGCTTGAATGACACTGTCCCAGTGGCAATCCCACATGCTTATATGAAACTACGTGAATGCACATGAGAGAAAATAAATGAGGGAAAAGAGTAGAAACAACTTGACATGAATTATAAATTGCATGTTCTATGAATATAATGAATGCAATGTATACATGACATGACATGAAAACCATAAATGAAACAAAAAGAACATGAAAAACTCACGAAAAGTAAAAACAAAATAAAATCTATGAATTCTAATCAAATCTTCTAATATACAAGATATGGGTTGCCTCCCACAAAGCGCTAAGTTTCACGTCCCCAGCCAGACGGATCCCTGGAAAAACCTTCATCGTCCATGAGATCAATGGACATGAAGTATCGCTCAATGAGGCTCTATGAAGAAAAGAGTGTCATCTGTGACACTACGCACTGTGTTTTCATCTTGTCTACCTCTAAATGTAGTATCAAATCTCTCTCGACATGAAGAACAGAGATTAGTCTCATCTGAGAGACTGGTCAAGAAATGAGAGTCTAGGACCGACCGAGTATCAATGAATGCAACTTCAGACAAGTGGTGAATATGATCAGGCTTGACTTGGTCAAGCACCTTCTGCATCTGCACCTCTTGCTTACTAAAAACAATCGGTGATCCTAAAAGCTGAGAGAATGGGGTTCTATATGATGATAATGCATGCTGTGGGTCAGGCCCCTTCTGCTGAGGTATCATGGAGATCGACTCGTCAGTAGAAATGATATGAGGTTCATGAGTCGATTCCTGAATGGGATGATACGCCTTCTCATATTGAAGGGTTGTAACAAATTTAACCTGCTCATGATGTGAATCGGTGGGTTGCAAGTCAAATGACATGGAATCCTCTTCCTTTGATGTGACAACAAACTGACTATGAAGGTTCCCCTGGCTTTGTCTACTGAAGGTCTCAACCAACTGTCTCATTTGAGTCTCTAGCTTGGCTATTGACTGCGTATGGGAGCTCAAAACTTGTAATATCCTATCTTTGAAGGATTGACTAGATGAAAGCTCATGAGAATGGGGTTGAGTATAAGCAGGTTGGGTTGGGGGATGAACCTGTGGAAAAATGGGATGCGAGTAACCTTGTGAAGGGTTACTGTGTCTATATTGTGTCTCGGAGGGCTGATGGGATGGGGAAATGAACTGGTTTCGCCAACCTGGGTTATATGCTGGTGTAAATGAATCAGGCATGGGTTTAGTGAAACCTTGGGCAGCATTCATTTGCTCCTGAACGAATTCAGGATATAATGGCGCTGCCGGACAATCTGAAACACAATGTGCAGGGCTAGCACATAGCTCGCACACTCTTTCTACTGGACTTCTCGAAGAATTGGCTAGGAATTGATCTAACTTCCTAGTCAACTGGTCAACCTTGGTACGCAATTCTAACTCGGACCCAACTTCGGAAATCCCAACTTTCCTAGGACCACTAGACAGAGATGTAGTCCTATCGAGCCGTGAAGACAAGGTATGATGCATTGTGTTTTCACTCAAGGTCTCGAATAGAGACCACGCCTCGTCCTCACTCTTGAGCATAAAAGTGCCCCCACAAGACGAATCAACCATTTGACGGTGCTTCTCAGTAAGCCCGTCATAGAAATACTGCATCAACTGCCAACGAGGCACCTGGTGATGGGGACACTTGCGGAGAAGATCTTTCAATCTCTCCCAAGACTCATGAAACTGTTCTCCCTCAATTTGAGAAAAACTGGTTATAGCTTTACGAAACTGATTCGTTTTACCAATTGGGAAGTACTTTTTGAGGAATTCGCGCTGCATTCCTTCCCAAGTAGTAATATGAACCGTCTCAAGATATTTTAGCCAGTGCTTGGCTTTATCTTTGAGAGAGAACGGAAACAAAGTCAACTTCATAGCGTCATCTCCAAAGTTATTGATTCGCACAGTCGACCAAATCTTAAGGAATTCGTCGAGATGACGATATGGGTCTTCATTGCTAAGGCCATAAAACGAAGGTAACATTTGAATCACATTGTCCTTAATCTCAAAATGGCTCGCTCCTACATCAGGTCTCGTGATGCAGGAGGCGGGAGTATACGTATTTGGCATGAAGTACTCCCTCAAAGGACGGATCAATTGATGATCGTCAGCCATTGCGTACACCTTGGAGTAGACCGGTGTAGCACACATCCTAATTTAGGTTTTCTACCTAACTAACGCACTAAGCGGCCAAACCACGCAAACCACAAAGCGAGTAAACTAAAAACAACAAAAAAACTAAACAAACACCACGCAGTTACACATAACAGAGATCATGCAAAAGAAATATGAAATCTATGTGTACGGTACCAATCGTACACAGTCACCTCTAAGGGGATCCTAGTAGGTGGGCTGTGCAGAAAAGTAAGCTCGTCTCTAAGATATGCACATACGTGGTTCTTAACCTAAATGCAAACAAACACTAGGCAATAAAGTGAATATTAATATTATGTCGTTCCCCGGCAACGGCGCCAAAAATTTGATGTCTTCTTTATAATCGTTGTAATTTTGAAAAGATTTTTAAATGAAGAACATGTGAAAACCAGACATCAAATAATAAAAACCGGTTCTCAGTAGTAGATGAGACCGGGTCGAACTCAGGGAACGGGAATATTTCGTATTCAAACACACAATTCTAAACTATTCTTTATTGCCGAATTATTAAAACTGTAAAATATTCAAGAAAAGTAAAACAACTAATTGTTACAACAAATGAATACCCTTCGCAGAGGGCGTAAAGTGCAATATTTACAAACCCAATTAAATTCCTAATTCTAAAAAAAAATAAAAGCAAAAATCTTCTACTCTTGTGCTTCCTCGTGTCACATAATTGTTTCAGCTTCACTCCTGTGCTATCCTGCACAAATCAAACGAACACGAGCAGTACCAGAGATAGGAATAACACTTATACTAAAAAAAACTAATTAAATGCTAGAAATATGAAAGAAATCTAACTAACTAATTACAAAGCACTTAACTAACAGTTTACTTAACAAAAACAGGAAAATAAAGGAAAAATTAAAAGTAGGGAATACATGTAAAATAAAGAAAAATGGAAATTGTAATGTAAAGCAACACAGGATTACAAGAAATCAAGGAATTGAAATGAATGTTGAAAGCTGGAAAATGAGATGAAGAAATAGGAAATAAAAAAAAATTACAATACGTAAAAACAGAAAATTAGGAAAAACAGGAAAAACAAGATATAAAAGAAAAAAAAAATCAGAACAAGCAAAATTAGGAAATTAAAGCATGCAGAAAAACAGAGAATTTCGAAACAAAGAAGCTACTAAAAAAACAAAACAGCAATAACAATGAATAAAAGCAGGAAATTAACAATTACAAAAACTAGAAATGACTTGAAATGGAAAAAATTCAGAAAATCAAAGCTAAAAATGAAGAAAGAAACAAGGAAACAACTAAAAAAATAGAAAATCAATTAAACAAATAAAAGCAAGAATTATAAAACTGAACGAACAGAATTTTGAATGCAAGAAAAGAAAACAAGAAAATTAAAACAAGAAATTAGAGACAAAAATTAAAAACATGAACAATTAGCAACATAAAAAAAAAAAAACTAAAACTATACCTAAAGTAAACATTAAAGCGAACAAAAAAAAATACAGAGAAAATGCAGACATCAAATGCATACAGAACAACAACATGAAAACATGCTGAAATGAAATAAAACTTCAAGCAATTAACCTACCGAATGTTATAAACATAAACAGGGAAAATGACAGAGCAAAACAGTAAAAAAAAACAAGAAACTCAAACGAAATTGCAGACAACGAAAAACAGGAAACTAAAAAAAAATATAAAATCGAGAATGAAGAAATTAAATCATAACCTAATGCTAACATTTTTTCTTTTTTTCATTTTTCAGAAATAACAAAGCACAACAATCACGATTTTCTCCTTTTCGTTTTTCTGTTTTTTTTTTCATTTTTTTTTCAGAACTAACACAGCACGATTTAAAAAGAAGAAAAAGAAGATGCAGAATCGAAATAAGAAGAAGAAGAAGAAGAAGAAGAAGAAGAAGATGAAGATCGGAACTTACCAGAGGGATTAGAAAAGAATGGCGGCCTCCACCACCTCGCCGTCGCCAGACTGAAGAGCCACCACCACCGCCGGCTGGATTGAACAGAGCAAGAGGGAGAAGGAGAAGAAGGAGGTAAGAAACCACCGGCGATGGTGGAAGATGGTGAGAAGAGAGAGAAGAGAGGGAAAGAGGGGAAAGGAGAAAGGTTCAGGCGAGAATGGGGGAGACGCCCGATTTTTTTTTTTTTTTTTTTAAAGAGCCCAAACCGGCTTGAACCGGTTTGTAACTCTTTTCAGTTTTATTTTTTTAGTTTTTACAAAAAGCAAACTGGTTTGAACCGGTTTATTTTATTTTCAGTTTTTTCAAAAAAAACACAAACCGTGTAAACCGGTTTGTTTAGAAATTTTCAAAAATTAAAAACTTTAAAAACAAAACTTATTTATTTTACAAAGAAACTCATTTGAAAAAATTAAAACTACTCTAACTATTTAATTTTTTTTTCTTTTCTAAAAAAAACAAACAACTAAAATGATTTTATTAACAATATAAAACTATTTTTCTCCATTTTTTTTTTATTTTTTTTTTATTGAAAACTAAAACTAAACTACTATGTTAATATCAAACATTAAAATATGTACTAAAATATACAAATAAAGCTATTTTTCACACATTTTCTGTTTTGAAATCATTTTAGCTCATTTAACGAAAACTAGCATAAACTTGGGTTTTTAAAACATTTTTTTCATAAAATCATGCATATTTTAATGTTAATTCACCTTGAAATATATGCATGATCAATAATCTATCATCAAGTCCTCTTTCCGTGTCTCTAAAATGAGTGTGTGTGTGTATATATATATATAGCTAACAATAAAGCAACCCTATCAACCCTAATCCTAATATGGATTCAAATATGACTCAAAAACTAATATAGATATGAGATAAACCCAGTATGAAATAAGATCCAAAATCCTACCTTAAATTAAGATATAAACTAAATAGTTACAAAAATACAAATAATAAAAATAGATCTAAATGGACCTTGTGGACCCGGTAGTGACTCGCTCCTGCTCTAGCGTCAATTTTGTTCATGAGTTTTCTTCAGATTGATCTTTGATTTAGGGGACCTTGCCTACTTCATTCCAACTTATTCTCTCTAATACATGAGGTGGCAGATGTGTTGTATTTGGTTGATAAGCCTTCTGGTGTCTTGTGTTGGATCCATCTCAATCTCCCACCATGTAATTGGTAACCCTAATTATCCTAATCACAAAATGAAAAAAAAAATATTCATTTGGTAAAGTCTAACCCCAGATTATATTTTTCCAAACACAATTTTTTGAGTCAAACAGTTTTAGTACATTGTGGGCCATTGATTTTCAAAGCCTTTGAAATCCTATTTACATGTCACAATCACGTAATAGAAAATCTATGTCTTAGTTAACAAACTTTGCAAATCACACGTCTATAGGGTTTGATCATGAAAACATTAAAGAATAAAAAAAAAAGTGATTTAGAATCAATAGTTCAATAGTTATGTACTTATATATATTGGGTAGCTGAAATATATTAATCAACCAAATATGTTTACTGGTACCAAAACCAAGATTTTCATAGTTTTTTTAAATTTTTTTGAAAAATTTCACCGTATGTATGTGATATACACGTTTGGTTTTATAGAAACAGACTATTAGACCATCCAATTACGATGTATAAGAATGATCTTATAAGGGTTGAAAATCAATGGCATAGAATTTTTATAAATATTCAAATATAAAAAATTGTATTTCTTTATCTGATTATGATGATCACTACAAGAAAATAGGTGATTAGCGATGGAATACTTCTGTCGCTAGTTAGCGACGGATTAACGAGAGAAACACATCTGTCGCTATAATCAATAAAATTTACGAAAATAGTGACGGAATATATCCCCTCCCAAAATCTGTCAGTAATTAGCGACGGATTTTGCGAGGGAATATTTTGTCATAATGGACGCACCATTTAGCGACGTATTTTGCGACAGAAATACTCCATCGCGATTTAGCGACGGAATAGGTGACAAAATATATTCTGTCGCCATTTTCGTGTTTTTATTTGCGGCGGCTTAGCGACAGAATTAATTCGTCGCTAAGTCATCGTTAAATGTCTCATAACCCCTAATCCCAACCATCTTTTTCTTTTCTTCTTTCGCTGCTCCCGCTCCCGCCCGCCGCCCTCTCTCCGGCCCCCACCGTCCACCGTCGTTGGGTCCCGATCCCCGTTAGCCTTCCGTCGTCGCCGCCGCCAGGTAAATTTTAAAACTCTCTGCGTTCTGGCGTTCCTGCAGGGGGTCGACCCCCTGCGATTTCAGGCAAGGGGTCGACCCCCTGTCGAAAACGCAGGGGGTCAACCCTCTGTTGTTTCGGCAGGGGGTCGAGCCCCTGCTGTTCCGGCAGGGGGTCGACCCCCTGCGTTCCTGCAGACGGTCAACTCCCTACATTCCAGCAGGGGGTCGACCCCCTGCTGTTTCGACAGGGGGTCGACCCCCCGCTATTTCGGCAGGGGGTCGACCCCCTCCGTTCCGGTAGAGGGTCGACCCCACGTTGTTCCGGCAGGGGGTCGACCCCTGTGTTTCGATAGGGGTTCGACCCCCTGCGGTTTCCGGCAGAGGGTCGACCCCATGCGGTTTCCGGCAAGGGGTCGACCCCATGCGGTTTCTAGCAGGGGGTCGACCCCATGCGTTTCGATAGGTCATTGGGTGCTGGGCTTCTCAAGGCCTATGCAATTTGCTTTTATTTGCATCATTTTCTTTTTTCGGCAGGTGGTGACTTAATTTTAAAACTGTGTTTTTTGCAGATTTCTCAACGGAACCAGCTTGTGCTCAGCCACCCATGGTAAGTAAGTGACAAAAACAATGCAAATCGGGTAAATACCCGTGGTGAGTAAGTGATGCAAGCACATCACATGTTATTTAATTTATTACATGTAACACTTTATTGTTCACACACTCACTTAGTTGTTGATATCTAGGGCTGCTTTGTTAGAGTTCGGAGATCAAGCTGAGCATGATTTTAATGTATGAGAATAGAAGTGTTCTTATTTTTGGAGTACGGATTCCATGCTAGGCATGGTAGTAGTTAGTGGAATATTGAAGTGTGTTTGCTGCAAGTACATGTTTGACATTTGTTTGATATGAATGATTTCGATGTATTGCAATGTTTGATGTAATTGTATCCATGTTTGCATGTAGTTACTTTCAAATTGATTATGGCTTCTATGTGAAATTGTATAATGAAAGCATGCTTCAAATGAATGTATTGTGTCATTAATAGTTTGCACATTAAAATATTAAGTTATTAATGCATGCATCATAATTCTTGTTATTGTATGACATCATATATTGCACGATAAATTTGATATTTTCTTCATTATAGCATTCTGATAGTTCTCTTTTAACTGGTTAGGTTATTATTCGTAACATCATACGAAAATGACTATAAACCGTGAATGGATGTACCGTAGGATAGTGGACAATGAGTTATTGCATGAATATATGGATGGTGTTGAAAGTTTTATTGAATTTGCAACGATAAGTGTCAGTACAGTGGATCCCACAGGTTGGATTATGTGTCCCTGCAAGATTTGTCGATTTGTAGAACCTCATGGCGTTAGACATCACCTATACAAGAAGGGTTTTGTGAGTGATTATCAGAATTGGATGTTTCATGAAGAAGAATTTAGAAACAATTTTGATGCATGGGTGAATATGGTGCACGATAATTCATATATGGATTTGATATTTGATGTCGTAGAAACAGAACTTGGTTCTGCTATGAGTCCTAGTGATGTAAGAACTGTCGTAGATGAAGAATCACCAAACGATGCAGCTAGTAGATTTTATGATTTACTTAGAGATGTTGATGAGCCACTTTGAAACGGTTGCGAGAGTCACACTATCTTGTCTGCAGTTATTCAACTAATGAATTTGAAGTTCGAGTATAATTTGAGTCAATCATGTTTTGACCGTTTGTGCATGATTGTAAAGAGTATGTTGCCCAAAGATGAGAAATTGCCACAAAATTTCTATCGTGTGAAAGTTATGGTCAACGCTCTAGGTATGGGGTATAAAAAGATTGATGCTTATCTAAATCACTGCATGTTGTACTTCAAGGATCAGAAAAATAACATATCATGCCTGTCATGTGGGCATCATTTGTTCAAGCCAAAGACAAGAGGCAATGGTAGCACGAGATCAAAGAAAGTTTCATACAAGTCGCTCCGCTACTTTCCTATCACTCCTAGATTGCAACGATTGTATATGTCTTCAAGGACAGCTAAACACATGAGATGGCATGCAAATAAACTTCGACACGATGAAAACAAGATCACACATCCTGTTGACGCTGAAGCTTGGAAGCACTTTGATCATACTCATCAGAACTTCGCAATGGAAGTGTGAAATGTTAGACTCGGTCTATGTACAGATGGATTTAATCCATTTGGGGGTAGATCAACTCCATACTCATGCTAGCCAGTATTTGTAACTCCATACAACCTTCCACCAAGCTTGTGTATGAAACATCCAAATCTTTTTTTGTCGTTGTTAATCTCTGGTCTGACCTCACCTGGCCAAAATCTTGATGTATATTTAAGGTCATTGATTGATGAACTAAAAGTAATGTGGGATGACGGTGTTACCACATATGATGCCCACAAAAAAAAAATCAATATGAAGGTCGTTGTTCTATGGACAATCAGTGACTTCTCTGCATATGGTATGCTATTTGGTTGGAGCACACATGGGAGGTTGACATGTCCGTACTGCATGGAGGATTCCAAAGCTTTTAGATTGACGCATGGAAGGAAGCCTTGCTGGTTTGAGTGCCATCATTGATTTCTACACAACGACTATCCGTTTCGACGATAAAGGAATGCATTTAGAGCAAGCACAACTGAAATGGAAGGTCCATCCACAAGATTGTCTGTCATAGAGATTCTAAGAAGATTGTGATACTTTTCATATGTATTAATAGATACCCGCAGTCCAACACCCTTCCGTGGATTTGGGAAGGATCAGAATTGGACAAAGAAATCTATTTTTTGGGAACTACCATATTGGCCGACCCTATTGATATGACATAATTTGGATATGATGCATGTCGAGAAAAATGTGTTTGATAATGTGTTCAATACAATAATGAATGTTAAAGGAAAAATAAAGGATAATCCGAAGGCCCATATGGATTTAAAAGTAATATGTAAAAGACAATAATTGGAACTCAAAGAGTATAATGGCAAAGTACTGAAACCTAAGGCAAAGTACGTGCTTGGACCTAATCAAATAAAGCATGTATGTCAATGGTTGAGACAATTGAGATTTCCGGATGGATATGTCTCTAACATTGCTCGGGCTGTGAAGATTGACGATGGACAGTTATATGGGTTGAAAAGACATGATTGCCATGTCATTATGCAACGATTGATACCTCTAGCATTCCATGATATGTTAGACAAACCTATATGGGGGGTATTGTCTGAGTTGAGTGGATTTTTTAGAACATTGTGCGCATCGAAAGTCATAGTATCTGATGTAAATAATCTTGAGGACTCTGTCATCACCACTGTTTGTCTGCTAGAAAAGATTTCCGCCATCATTTTTTGATGTTATGGAACATTTGATTATACATTTGCCATATAAACTAAGGGTTGGTGGCCCTGTGCAATATCAATTGATGTACCCATTTAAAAGGTATATATATTTTTATATTTGTCTCTTTAATGACAGATATTTCAAATTTGAAATATATATTTTTGACAGATGCATGTTTGACCTAAAAAAAAGGTTCGTAATAAAGCAAGAGTAGAAGGCTCTATTTGTGAGGCGTACACTTTAGAAGAGATTTCAAATTTCTTATCTGTGTACTTTGAACCTCACATTCCAACACGTTACACATGCCCGCCTCGTAACGATGATGGAGAACAAGTAACTGTAGCTGACAAGCTGTCGATATTTCAACCACTTGGGCATGCATTTGGTAGTTGCCGATCAAGGCTCTTGACAGATCGAGAGCAAGATGCAGCACACATCTATATTCTTTTTAATTGCTCAGCGATCGACCCATACATCGAGTAAGTATATGTAGACGCAACACAATTATAAATCCTTTTATGTTCTATATGTGCATACATGGTTCGGTAATATAAGTATTTGTGGTTTGCATACGATTTGATCTGGAGTTGCGAAGAGAAGTTTCACATCTCATTGATGCAGAAGTACAGAAATAACGTGAAACTAAGTTTGTGGAGTGGTTGAAACAGTTGGTAAGGACGCTAACATAAATTTTTTACTTGTAAACAACACTAAGTTACTTAATTGGTCGTGATCACAATCATTGTTTATGTCTGTGCGTAGGTCCACCATGGTGATGTTAAAGATCAAGGAATATGTGATTTAGAAAATGGTCTGACCAAAGTTGTGCAATGCTACAACGGGTACATCTTAAATGGTTATCGATTTCATACAAAAGATTACGGTATAAACAAATCAACGATGAATAGTGGCGTGTATGTCAAGGGTAGCAGCTACGGTGAAAATGAACATGATTACTACGGTATTATAGAAGAAATAATGGAGTTGACTTACTTAGGCATAAATAATAGGGTAACTTTATTCAAGTGTCATTGATTTGATCCAACTGCAACAAGACTCGACAAAGCCTCAGGCATTGTGGAGGTGAATCATAAATCAAGGTTTGGAACATATGAACCATTCATATTAGTCTCGCAAGCTCAATAGGTTTATTATACTTCATATCCGAGTATAAAAAAGTCAGATAGAAATAAATGGTGGACAGTTTGCAAGGTGAAGTCCAAACTATACCCTGAGTATGATCAGTTACAGGAAGACAAGTTAGCTGAAGACAGTGATTACTATCAATCAGATGATATCTATGACTTCTCTTATGGTCACGATGTTGCGCATGATATGCATGTCATATCTTAATTGGCCGATGAAACATTCATAGAAGAATGTGATCCAAATGATATACCAAGTGGATGGGTAAACAATAAAAAAAAAGAAGAAGAAGAATATGAAAGTCAAACAAGTGACGAGGAAGAATTCTCAAGCTAGTGAGCAAAATCTTGTAATACAAACCTCTATTTGAATGCATTGCAATACTTGATGTGAATGATTTGAATTATTTTTATGTATTGTAATACTTGATGCGAATGAATGAGTTGTATTGCAATACTTGATGTGAATAATTTGAATTATTTGAATGTATTGTAATACTTGATACGAATGATTTGAATGCATTGTAATACTTGATGTGAATGATTTGAATTATTTTTATGTATTGTAATACTTGATGTGAATGAATGAGTTGTATTGCAATACTTGATGTGAATGATTTGAATTATTTGAATATATTGTAATACTTGATACGAATGATTTGAATGCATTGCAATACTTGATGTGAATGATTTGAATTATTTTTATGTATTGTAATACTTGATGTGAATGAATGAGTTGTATTGCAATACTTGATGTGAATGATTTGAATTATTTGAATGTATTGTAATACTTGATACAAATGATTTGAATGTATTGCAATACTTGATGTGAATGATTTGAATGTATTGTAATACTTTATGCGAATGAATGGGTTGTATTATAATACTTGATGTGAATTATTTGAATGTATTGTAATACTTGATGCGAATGATTTGAATGCATTGCAATACTTGATGTGAATGACTTGAATGCATTGTAATACTTGATGTGAATGACTTGAATGTATTGTAATACTTGATGTGAACGAATGAGTTGTATTGTACTTGATGTGAATGATTTGAATTATTTGAATGTATTGTAATACTTGTGAATTATTTGAATGTATTGCAATACTTGATGCGAATGATTTGAATGTATTGTAATACTTGATGCGAATTATTTGAATGTATTGTATGACATTTATTATTTGTTAGAATATGGTTCGTGGAGGTTACAATGGTCGTCCATCCAGTAGTAGCCAGGCTCAGCCTTCATCTTCACGGGCTCCTGTGATAGGTATATCATTTAACTAATTGGATGTTTGATTAGTTGAAATGCGCATTCTAAGAATTTCTAACGTATTTTTTTACAGATGATATTTCGCTTGTACACGACCCACCTACACCAGTTGATCACACAAGTCAGGAGCCAACACATGATGCATGGTCTTCTCAGTCTGGCACAAGAAGACTCATTCGAATAGTGTATATTGATAATTGACCGTAAGTATTTCGTTTTCAATTATTGCATATCTTATAAATATTTTATATTGATATTTACTGTGTACCAATTCATATACAGCACGAGGTTTGAGCTACAAGAAGTAGTAAGCGAGATTAGGAATTCACTTCTTCAACAACTACCAGGACCAGTCGCGCAATCGAAAGAGTATCCAAAAGAGGTGATAGATAGATTGTGGTCCTCATTCACGGCATACAGTTGTTTCTCATAGTTAATGTATTTTATATTTAATTTTTTTTTAGTCATGTCTACTAACTTTCTGAAAATATTTGTAGGCTTCGAATCGCTTTGCATCTACGGCTGAGGAAAATGATGCAAGGAAGGTGTGACAGAAGGTGGCTGCCAATCGATTTGCAGACATGCTGCACAATATGAAGACTGCAGCAAAAAAAGCATCTGGCGGAATAGATGATCCACTACAGTGCAAGGGCCATGGCCCTATTACTATCAGGAGAGATTATTGGGATGGAATGTGCGATAAGTGGGCGGGGGGGATGCATTTCGAAATCGCTCTGCGAAGGTTGTACAAAATTAAGCGAAAATGCCCGAAGCCCATCTACACACAGGTGGATCTAAGACATTTAGGAGCCTCCTGAAGAAAATGGTAACTCATAAATATATAATATTAATTTTATAAGTATTGTTGCAAACTTGTTAACTAAATCTTTTATCATTTAACTTCGCAGGAAATAGAAAAAGGAGGCATTGTACCATATAAGGATGTGTTTGTTGAAACACATAAATGGAAGACCATGGGAGACTTTGTATCAGAGAAGGCGAGAACGACAACGGTACGTATTTATTCTATTAATAATCATTGCAATATGCAAGTTATCATAATGTTATCATTAATTATTATTGCATACTTTAAACATTATTTTGTAGGAAGCATATGAGCAACAGATGGTAGAGCGATATGGTGATGACGCTACTCAGCATCCATCATTTGATCCTGCAGCATGGGTGACTGCAACAGGTGAACCCAAAAAGGGTCGTGTGTTCGGGTTTGGGAGTAATATGAACACTTCACCTGTTATTGCTTCTTACAGTTACGACTCACAGACTTCTTCCGTCGACATAAGCTCCAAGCAGCATCCTATTCTTTCTGGTGATGATGTACGCCAGATCGTTAAGGACACAATGCGTGACTACTTTCATGAAATTATCGTCGACGTTCTCTGAGTTGAGTTCAACAGTTTTTTGCTGAACAGGGAAACTTCGATTGCAGGTCCCTCTCAGGTATAAAAGTTTCCTGCAATATATTGCATGTCGTTAGATTTCATGTAATTTTGATTGCCTTAACATATTCAGTTTTTGTGACTGCCTTAGAACACATATGAGCATGCTATAATCATATATTCAGTTTTTTGACTGCCGTAAAACACATATGAGCATGCTAGAATCACATATACAGCTTTTTGCCGGTCTTAGAGCACATATGAGCATGGTAGAATCACATATAGAGTTTTTCTGACTGCCTTAAAACACATATGAGCATGCTATAATCACATATTCAGTTTTTTGACTGCCTTAAAACACATATGAGCGTGATCGAATCACATATATAGCCTTTTGCCTGCCTTAGAGCACATATGAGCATAGTAGAATCACATATGGAGTTTTTTGTCTGCCTTAGAGCACATATAAGCATGCTATAATCACATATAAAGTTTTTTGCCTGCCTTAGAGCACATATGAGCATGATAGAATCACATATAAAGTTTTTTTGACTGCCTTAGAATACATATGAGCTTGCTATAATCACATATTCAGTTTTTTGACTGCCTTAAAACATATATGAGCATGTTAGAATCACATATAGAGTTTTTTTACTGCCTTAGAACACATATCATTCATGATAAAATCACATATAAAGTTTTTTGCTTTGCCTTAGAGCACTTTTTTTGCTGCCTTAGAACACATATGAGCATGATCGAATCACATATATAGCTTTTTTGCCTACCTTAGAGCACATATGAGCATGGTAGAATCACATATAGAGTTTTTCTGACTGCCTTAGAACACATATGAGCATGATATAATCACATATAGAGTTTTTTTACTGCCTTAGAACACATATCATTCATGATAGAATCACATATAGAATTTTTTGCCTGCCTTAGAGCACATATGAGCATGATAGAATCACATATAGAGTTTTTTTACTGCCTTAGAACACATATGAGCACATGATAGAATCACATATAGTGTATAATTTATTTCAATATATTTTGTTTATCAATATTGACTATTCTTTTCTTGTGTAGGTTGCTAGCGATAATCAGCGTAGCGGAGCTGAAGGGACAGATCAAGGCAATGAACAAGAAGATGCACAAAATCTTGGCGATGATTAGATTAATGTGTTGAATTTATTCTATTTTTTTTTTGTTTCGAAAATGTAATTGTTGAATTGTAAATAATTAAACTGGAACGATTAATTGTTTTAGTTTCCTTTTATATGAAATTTTATGTGTACTTTGTTTTTTATTTACAGGAAATATAAATTCTACAGGAAATATAAATTCTAGCGTTCTCGATATTTAATTTTCAAATAAATTTTTTTTTTCTTGTTTGCGACGGATTAGCGACGGATATATCCGTCGCTATACATATAATTTAGTGACAGCTTAGCGATGGCTGTAAATCCGTCGCTAAGCCGAGGTCGTCGTTTAGTACCGATGGATTTGTGACGGAATCCGTTGTTCGTTATTCTGTCGCAATTAGCGATGAAACTGGCAATGAATTTATTCTGTCGCCAGTTAGCATCGAAAAATTTGCGACGTAAGCTATCCGTTGCTACTTCGTCGCTAAGTCTGTTAGCGATGAATTAGCGACGGAATGAGGTCGTCGCTAATCCACTGCTTTGTTATAGTGGATCCAATAGTTGATTCCTAGCAAATGGACCACGCCGAATGCATCTGCAGGGTTAGATTTGCAAAAAAAGCTATGCAAATCTCGATTCATACCAAAAAAACATATTTGGTTGGTAGACATATTTTCAGTTTTCCTAAATATATAGTGATGAAAACATGCTAAATGGAATTTTTGAGATTTTTTGTTTTATTTTTAAATTTTGATTGTACAGATATGATCTATGTACTATGGACTAGCATTTGCTACCCTTGTAAGTAAGGAACCCTCTAGTTGGAACCCATACGAGAAGGTTATTTTTGACCAAATCTGATTTCAGCGTATCTTTGGTAAGAATCGATCCACAGAGCATAATTTTTAGATGTAAAAATATGTTGTTCTGAGGTTTGAAAAGTTTGGGTTAATGTACTACTCAGAGTCAGTGGGTCCTACCCGATTACCTATTGGGACATATATGAATAACTCTGATCCTGGATCCATTCGGATCCAGTCCAGGTTAAAAGGGTGTCATACCGGACCCGAACAAGTGAGACTTATGCTTATCAAACAATAAGAAACAACAGTGGAACAAGATTATATATATATATATGGTTGGCAGTCAAATGGCAGGTGCAGCAAGTATCAAGCTGCACTGTTCATGCACTCACTTGCAACACATTCATTTCATCCATCACCAATGCACACGACGTACGTGGTTGCACATGGTTCTCTTCTCTTGTAAATTATTGGCCCAACTGCTCAACTAAATGAGTTGTCCTTTTCTATTGATTGCAATTGCAAACCACATTTGGCCTCTTCCATCAACCAAACAGTCCACGAGCTCAGTGCACGAGAGCTCCAAATATATTAAAGTGAAAAGCATGAGCCATAGCCTAGGATTCTCTTCCATGATTTAGTTGGCACCCTTCTTGCGACTACTAAAACAGTTGCATCTGCTGGTGTCAAGTGATTCACATGCATCTACAAAATGATGTAATATCGCGAGATTTATGAAAATCTCGTGATAATATCGTGAGAATTTGCCTGAAAGTTTAAAACAGCAATTTCTTGCGAGATTTTCAAAATATCGTGAGATTTATGAAAAAACAGAAATACTATGATTTAAACGTGATATTTATGTTTTAAACGGCTATTTATCGTGAAAAAAACTATATTTTTATTAATATTTTCTTATAAAAACTAATTTTTATATTTTTTAATTAATTTTTTATTACCGAGATTTTGCCAAAAAAAGACACGAGATTTATGAAATTTTTTCAATTTCTCACAAGTTTTTGAAAAACGAGAAATTGCCGATAAAAACTTTTGTCACTATGCCCCCACAGATGGTCACACCTTTGCAAAAGCCCACACTTTGCTTCCTTTAAAAACAGACGGGATAAGGTCTGACTTGGTCAGAGGTGCCTTGGATGCCGTTCATGCCACCCAAACACCATGGGTTGGATAGTCAGGTAGCTAGATCCCCCCCCCAAAAAAAAAATCAGAGCCATTCATATTGTAGATGGACAAAGAATGAACGGCTGAAAAACAATGAAAAAATGGTGGTGTTTAAGTTATCCAAGGAACCTCTAATTACCATCAGAGGTGCCTCTGACCTGATACAGTCTCCTTTAAAAATGAGTGAATGGAGATCAGGTGTAATTGCACAGAAAATGTGTTCCGCTGCACCTTCATCTGCTGTTGGGCTCCATGGCCGGCAGCTGTATATACCTTAACCTGTATCCTAAAGATGAAGGGTCGCCAGGTTCAGTGAGAAACATTTTTCGTGCAATGTGATTGCTCCGGATTCACCGTCTAGACTGGTGGCTGGTGTCAAATCAATTTATTCTAGTTTACTGTTTTATTTTTTTTTGTAATATCTTTGATATAAAACTTCAACTGTGCCCTTCGCCACCCAAAAAGATTTCTCTTAGGGTGTATTTTATTGCTTGTCTAGGGTTTGACATAACATTAGAACGCACCAGACATAACACATGTTAAATTTGTTCTGTAACAATTGTTCTTCAAAACTTTTGTTTCCACTCAAATAAAAAAACATATTTTGTATTCAAGAATAAATAAAAGGCAAAAGAATAAATCATAAATAAATCACGAACAGACATAACATATGTTTTATTTATTCTGTAACAATTGTTCTTCAAAACGTTTGTTTCGACTCAAATAAAAAACCATATTTTTATTCAAAAATAAATAAACTGCAAAAAAATAAATCATAAATAAATAAAAAAACCATATGATACATGAAAAATAAACCATAAAATCAAAGAAACTATAAATAAATCATAAAATTAAATATAAAAAAGCACTAATCAAAGAAAAAAAATCTTAATCATATCAAAGAAAAACCTTAATCAAATTAAATATAAAATGCTATAATTAAAAAAAATTGAATCAAATCCCCAATAAAAAATTTATTTTTTATATTTAATTCAGACCATAAAATTAAAATCAAAGAAAACCCTTAATTCAAACTCTAGATCGAAAAGCTCTAATCAAGGGGGAGAGAGGGGAGTCGGGGTATACCCCCTCCTCCACAAAACATTTTTTTTAATGCATGGAAATACCATCTTGTTGGGGAACGATGTTTCACCATTCCTGGGATGCCACATCCAATGTTTGGCGCAACGTGCATTCGACGTGTCCGCGACGTCCCACAGAATGTGCAATCAAAGATGCCCTTATATATGTTCTGGCTTGCACATTTGACAAACCTTTCCACGATCGCCCTTGAGTTGTCCCTTCATCTTAAGACAAATCGAGCCGCTTCCTTACCAAATTCACATAGCCCGCATGAACTTTGATTGAATCTACTTGACTTTTAAATAATAAAAAAAAAGATTGTTTTGGGTCAATCTTTCGGAATAAGGACAGGTGCAGTATAGAGCTCTACTGAGTGGAAAATGCATTGAGTGTAGGAACGTGCGGTATGCATTCACTTGATCGGTGGTATGCAGTGGTAGCACGTTAGGCAATAGGCATTGGTATCGTTGTTAGTGCATCGTTGTGTGGCAACACAGACGTGGAACGTTGTTGGGTTAAGCAGCGCCAGTAGATCAGAGGATGTTGCCTTTGGGGATTTGGTTAAGGACCTCTCAACTTGTAGAAGTTTTCTCACGCGTAGCGGTTGGATACACGAGTATGTGTGTGGGTTAGGGCTAATTCCCTCAGGAATCACCTTAGGTGGTTTCAACCGAGTATGGTGACTCGGGGATAGGCGAGTGAATGCCTAGGTGCCGACGAATAAGCTTGGGTGGTGCTCTTCGCTATGGTGTTCAATCATTAACTGGTCTTCGGACTGGGGGGCACAAGGTCTTCTTCCTTCAGTGGCGAGGTTTTGCTATGTCGTGCGTATGGAGTTGTAATACGTTTCATGACACGTAAGGCTAAGGCAAAGTTTGAGCTTCTTTCGAAAGTGATAGCTGGTATGGGATGGCTATGCACTAAACAGCATGGACTACATGGAAAGTGCATTTGGGAAATGTGTTTGATCAGCTTTCGCTAGGCGGCTACGCACAGGGTGGTGTGTAGGGCCAATAAAAATGACTCAACACATGGAAATGTGTTGGTACGCGGTCATTGCCCGTTAGGTTGGCCAACATGGGCAGCTTTGTGCATCACGGGTTTGTGAAACATTTTATGCTCATGACAGAGCGATAAAAAGGCTTGTGACGGTAAGGAAGGATTGTTGCGCCACACTGGCTTTTTGAAAAAAAGTAAGCCTATGACAAATTGGTATTAGAGCAAAAAGATTTACGGAGACCTTATTCTTCATTGTGTGTGATACTGAAGAGAATAGCGATGATTTATCTTGGTTAAGTAATTTTGCGCAGCTGAAGTGTGGTTGACTAAGCACAAAAACAAGATGTTGGCAGGATGGTATGTGACATTTTATCAATGATAAGCAGAAGTGTAAGGTTGTTGTTCAGTTGGCTAAGAGAACGTAGATAAGCCAAAGTTTACTACCAGTTGTGCATTAGGCTCATAGGTGGAGTGCGATGTTTGCCTTGTGTATGTAGAAAATGCATGTTGGATTCTGCTGGATGGATTTGCATCTTTGGGTATGAGAGACTCAATTAAACTTCTAGATACTCTTCCAAGATTGTAGATTAGCGGAGTGCCAACATTGAGCAGAATGCTCGTTGTTTTGGTCCCTTGAGTTGGCAGATCCTCAATGGATTGTGTGTACAAAAAAAGTTGTTGTTTGTGGCTCATTGATTCTTGCAGGAACATTTTGCTGACTCTAAGAAAGAGTTACAACATGCTGGCTTCGGGAGGAGAGTTTCAGTGTTGGGCCAAAGGTGCCCATGTGAGGATGAGTGCCTAGGAAGACGCTTTGAAGAACCACTTTGGGGTGATACGCAAGAAGACGTCCCCCACTTGAGGACTAGTTTGAATAATTAGAAAACCACAAGTTGGTGCTTCAAAGAGTTGATATCCCTACGGCACGCATTGATAGTCCTTTATCTCTGTGAGGACCACGAAGGGCTTAGACTTGCCCTTGCTGGGGTTGGAAGGCACCCCAGCCATGAGCATGAAGGCAACAAGTTTATCGGGTGAGGATAACCCATTTGTGTTTGAGACTGCACTAGGGTCTCATGAGCAGAGAATGTTTGATATTGATAATGTAGAAGACTGTTGTTTAAGTGATCGAAGATGTGTTAAGGAATGGGACTTAGTGTATTAAATCTTGCGGCGATGATGGATGTAATCTAGAACAAGTTGAGTAGGCTGAAGAAAAAAAGTAAACCAAAGATAAGCATAAAAGAAAACTGACATATTAGTGAAGACTATGTTCTTACCTACACCGACATTGTTGAGGACAATAATGATTTGGGTGGGAGAGAATATCTCTGACCGATATTTCAGAATAAGGACAGGTGCAGTGTGGAGCTCTATTGAGTGGAAAATGCATAGAGTGTAGGAACACGCAGTATGTGTTCGCTTGATCGGTGATGTGCGGTGGTAGCACGACACGCTATAGGCATCAGTATCGTCGTTAGAGCATTGCTGTGTGATGGCACAGACATGAAGTATTGTTGGGTTAAGCAGTGCCAGCAGATTAGAGCATGTTGCCTTTGGGGATTTGGTTAAGGACCTCTCAGCTTACAGGAGATTTCCTGTGCGTAGCAGTTGGACGCATGAGGGTGCATGTGGGTTAGAGTTAATTTTCCCAAGAATCATTTTAGGTGGTTCCAACCGAGTATGGTGACTCGGGGCTAGGATAGTGAATGCCTAAGCGCCGATGAATGAGTCTGGGTGGTGCTCTTCGCTATAGTGTTCAATCATCAACTGGTCTTCGGAACAAGGGTCGCAAAGTCTTGTTTCTTCAGTGGTGGTGCAATACGCTTCATGAAATACAAGGCTAAGGCAAAGTTTGTACCTCTTTTGAAAATGATAACTGGTATGGGACGACTATGTACTAAGCGGCATAGACTACATGGAATGCGCATTTGGAAAATGCGTTTGATCAGCTTTCGCTAGGCAGCTGCACACGGGGTGGTGTGCAGGGCCAATGAAAATGATTCGCCACATGAAAAGGTGTTAGCATGTAGCCTTTGGCCGTTAGGTTGGTCAGCTTGGGTGGCTTGGCGCGTTGTAGGTTTGTGAAGCATTCTATGCCCGTGACAGAACTATAAAAAGGCTTACAGTGGTAATGAAGGACCGTCGTGCCGCACTGACTTATTGCAAAAAAGTAAGCCCGTGACAAAGATGAACTATCGGCTTATTATTTGTATCTACTAATTATTAAGCAAAACACCAACTTTCTCTAAGCTGAGAATTTGAGACCTGTTCTTCAACATTCAGTAGTCAACCTATAAACCATGATTTTGGTTTTACATAGGAGGGAGTTGTTTGTTATGATGTATTGGACTATAGTTGTTTATTTTTAATTTGGGTAAAGGTCCTTATATGGACTATAGTTGTTTATTTTTAATTTGAAAAAAGGTCTATATATATGAGTTTATATTCGGTATCAATGAGTTGAAACAAGCAGTATATAACTATCGGTGTTTTTTAAGTGGTCTGTTTGGTACGGGGCGGCTTTTGAATCATTAGAATGTAGTGTATATGCATACTTTTTGGTGATTCAGAAATCAACGGCCGTAAATACATCAAATTTTCACAACTTAAAAAATGCATTTTTTCATCAGATACAAAATGATCCAAGGGTTGATCTCCAACAAATTGACCATGTACATCTACGGGGTCAGATAGCCCGGTTAGTTACCCCCCTCTCTTCAAAAAATGGCAGATTGCTCTCAATCTCTCTCTCTCACAACCAAGCATGTTATTTTTCTCAGGAAATGGCCGGTAACTCCATACTATTATAGTGGACTTGACTATTATGGGATGGATACATAGGCTAAAGTGGGTGCAAACTTGCATTAGGGCCAATCTGCCCAAGCCAAGCCGATAAACTAGGCATGCTGTCGGTGGGGAGCCGTTGCAGGTTAAAAACCCCAGTGGTACATTGAATAGTAACTGGTGGGGGTCTGCCTAACCCCAGCTTGCCTTTCAAAATTTTTTTTAATAAGTCTTTAGTTCACACATCCATACAGTATCAATGAGTCGAAACTCATAGGCGCATGTTGTTTCGACTCGATCTGACACCATATAAGATGTGATCTACATGTTTTATTTAGTTAGTATTGGCCCTTGGATCACCAGATTCTGATGTATAAGCAGGTTTGTTGAGAGAATTAAAAAATTCGACAGCTATAAAAAAATTTTTGGGGCTCAAAAGTACATTTTTATAAAAAAAGAAAAAAAAGAAAACATGATCCAAGGGCCTATTCTTACTGAATAAAACATTAAGATCACAACTACAGTGTCCGATTGAGTCGAAACGACTTGTATCTATGAATTTTGACTCATTGATACCGTGTGGACCTGCGCACCGAAGACTTATCCTATTTAGTTTTTTTGTTTTTTTTAATTTATCTTTTGGTTGAAAGCAATCACTCGCTCTTTAATTGAGAGTTACTCCTATAATGATGTCCCCTCCCATCTTTAGTAGTGGTGAGCATCATGTCGGACCACATCTGGTGCAGGGTAGCTGCTAAGCTATTGGGCAAGAGCCATACTAACAAATATCGTGAGAAATTGCCTGAAAGTTTAAAATGATAATTTCTCACAAGATTTTCAAAATATCGCGAGAATTATGAAAATACATAAATACCATGATTTAAACGCAATATTTATGTTTTAAATGGTTATTTATCGTGAAAAAACAGTGTATTTTTATATTTTTATTGATATTTTCTTACAAAAAAATAATTTTTAGATTTTTTCATTTATTTTTTTATTGCCGAGATTTTGCTCAAAAATGCGAGATTTATGAAAGTTTTTCAAATTCTTGGGAGTTTTTTAAAAAACAAAAATTTGCCGTTTTTAACGTTTGCAACTATGGCAAGAGCTAGACATAGTACAGGCTTTAGTGACACTTTAAATTAGCAATTTATTTTCCATTAAGAGAAATTCTTGTTCATTAAAATCATGAAAATATTCTGCTACCGTTAGGGCAGCCAAACGAACTCTCATACGAGCTCCTAGCGGTTCATTCATCTGTCCGTATACTATAGCTACTTTGGATTTTTGAAATTTTCATTTTGCTCGTGTTGGAAAATCTTGGCAAAACTTACTTTAAATATTATAATAAAGTAATAAAAAAATGAAAGAAATGCACAAAAAAACATTTTCCTATGATTTTATCAAGGTGGGATATTTTCACTTAACCAGTAAAACCATGATATTTTCAAAATCTAATAATTTTATTGGTGATTGTTTCTTTTTCAAAATATCTCATGTTTATAGCAACATCTTAATCAATTCCACAATGTTTGTGCAAATGATCAAGGGAAAACGGGTCTGGTTCTCTCAGGCGTGGCTTGATTGTCCATGAGGTGACCACCTGGGCATGCAGTTCGGATCTGTATCGGATCCAACCAGATCTGACCCGTTCATAATCTTCATTTCACCTAGGGCTGGTAAACAAGCTGAATGAACCGAACAGGGCATGTTAGGGCTTGGCTTGTTTACCAGTTGACCGAGTTCACCAGTTGATCAAGTTCGTTACTTGGCTTGTGTTAATATTTAGCCGAGTTGAGCTTGAGCTCAACTCATGCCTGAACGAGACTAACTGAATATGAGCTTGCTTGTGTAAAATAATCCATGTTAATTTTCACAAAGAATATATATAATGCTTATATAGTACACTTAAAAATTATGTGTATTTTATATATTTTACATAATAGTTCATATTTTATTTGCATCTTTCTCTTTATATTCATGTTCTATGCATTCTTCTTTTTATATATTATACTAAACTTATATATCACACATAAAAATATATACCCAAGCCGAGCAGAGCCAAACACCCTATGTTCGAGCTCAACTTGTTTAAGCTGAACGAGCTGCTCGTGGCTCAGCTTGTCAGTTATACAAACCGATCACGAACAAGTTCATGACGAGTCAAAACCGAACCTAGTCACGAGTTGCTCTGACTCAGTTCGTTTACCAGTCATAATGTAACTTAGCAAATGACCATTATATATTCCCAGGGGAGATGTTAACCTAAGCTGGGCTTCCATGCCTCACAAATATAGCAAATTTTAGTTAAGATCCGAAATGAAACCAGTTGGATCAGGATTCAGTGGATTCTTTTCTTACCTGAATATAACTGAGTCAATTCTTTGGCACCAACTTGGATCCTGTTGAGTTTGGATTTTGTTATAGTCTGTGTTGAATCCAGCTTCAGGTGAAAACTCTATTACCAGCTGATTAACTAATTGGATCTGGTGGCGTCTTAGTGACTCTAAGCATGTAATTTGTTATATATCCAATCCAAACTCCAGATTTTTACATCCCTAAATGCTAGTAGGAATAACAAACACAAATGGATCGGATCCTGTCAGGGCTCAATATATACCCAACACATTATTTTTGGATATGGATCCTATAATAGATTCAACATGTGTTTTTGGATCAAGCTTGAACTCTTATACAGTCAACTTTATTTGGATTTGGATTTCAATTAATTTATGTTAGGTCTACTATCCTTGTTATCAAAAAATATATATACATCTTATTTTGGTTGGATAATTCAAGAGAAAACCCTTCCCATATTGACCACACATTGACTGACCTTTGGTTCTTAAAAACCCTTAAGGTATCCCATCTTCGACCTTGCGACAAGGGATTGCCACCCATGGGTTTTGAAATTGTGATATCCCATCAACTTGACAATAAACAAGTAGCCCCTACGGACTAGCGGAGCCCTTGTGATATATATTATGATGAGTCAAGCCAGCTAGCCAACTTAAGCTTGGCTTGTATGATTGGCCTAAAGCTATGCTCCAGCGCCTTGACAGGATAAAATCTTGGAAAATTTCCATTTAGGGACCTTTTGCTTTAAAATTTAAAAAATAAACCTTATATTTCTGAATTTGCAGACATACGACTATTTTTCTAAGAGCTACCAAATAAGGGCTTGCATTTAGCATCGATCTTTTAACTCATGTTAAATCATAAGTCAAATTACAAGAATGACTTTCAATCTTAAGAGTTCAAACTGTTTATGAATATTTTTAAATTTTCAAAGAACAATACAAGAAACCAAAAAAAGAATGACATTCAGCCTGTCACTGTGCAGCCGAATTAAACACTAAAATTACGGGTGAGGGTGCGCTTCGTCTCTCTCTCTCTCTCTCTCTCTCTGCCGCAAGATATAAAAGTAGCGATCGTGGCATACAGAGAGCGAGGGAGAGGCGAGCGAGAGAGCACCGCCGCAATTTCTGGCGGAGAGAGAGAGAGAGAGATCAAGATGGAGATGTCTTCGGGTGGTCGTTACATGGCCTACTCACCATCGCCGTCGACGGCGCCTCAATCCCCTCACCTCTCCGGCATTCGCTCCGCCACCGCGGCTCTCGTGGAGCAAGACAGGTATCTATGCGATCCCACTCCCTCCCTCTGAAATTTCGGGATGGAATGAATCGGATGAGCAAATTCTCTCTGATCTTGATGATTCCGACCCTAGGTTTTCTCTCATCTCTCTCTTTTTCCGTGTCTTTCGACGTCGAAAGACTCGGATTTCTTGAATCCGTTGATCGAGTCTTCGTTTTTGTGTTTTTTTTTAGTTTGAGAAGTTCCCTATGTTTTCCCCTTTTAGTTCGGTTCGTAGATTTGACGGAAAAGATCTCTTTTTTTCTTTTTTATCGGTGTATTTGTGCTAGATGTAACGTTTTTTGTGGATCGAATGGATGATGTTGCTTTTGTGTCTTGTTAAATTTTGCGTGAGACCTTTTATCCTTTTCCTGTGTGGAACCTTGGCCTGAAAATCTCAGGGTATCGTGATTGATAAGATCGATTTTCGTTTCCTTGGTTAGATCGTTCTATGGATCCTGTTTTACTCTTATTTCATTGCGAAAAGTTTTATGCTTTTCTTCGTGATCTTAGATCTTAGTCCCTCTAGCCTCGTTTTTCTTTTTCTGATGTAGAATTTGCTTGAGATTTTCTGGAACCTTTTGGATTTATTTTTATTCTGTTTCTGTTTTGCAGTTTCTTACATGGAAAATTTCTTCGTGATCCTGTCTGGTCATTTTGCATGAATTTTGGCAATTTTCTTTGCTTTGTGCGTTATGGAAAAACTTGATCCGATGTCTTGATTATAATCTGTTGAAGTTGCTCATGCGTTTGCAGTACATATTTTCCCGATTGCTTAGTTTTAAAAAGAAAAGTGCTAACTTGATCCATCGCCTGTCAACCAAAAATTTTTCTTAGTTTTCCAATAAAGAGAAAGGTATTTGGCTGATCTATTTATGTTTACATGTTGAATTACTTCTGTTGAAATCTATTGGTATATTACGGTATGGTTTGGTTATTATCGTTTGTTTCTTTTTTCTTTTCCTTTTTCCCCCGTTTTCTTCTTTATGGTCTTGTTCGAAATTCAGCTTTTGTTGTCATCTCTTATCCAAGCTTTGATTGATTTACAGTTGCCAACTCTTGTGTAGGGTAATATTTTGATTTGATTGCTGCCATGTAAGAATTTTAGCTAAACATATAAAGCATTTCTTGCTCTTGCACTTTTTGTCAGTCTTCTAATGTTCTTCATAGAAATGCTCAATTTTGGTAAAGAATAAGCAACATATATATTGTATCTGATTTAAATCATCGGTCATTTCTGTACTGATCAGAGTTACCGGAAGCTTCTTAGATAGGTGGGAAGCCCGCTTCCTGGAAACTCGCTTCGGAAACTTGATGAGAATCTCGATTCTCCCACATTTCTCCTATGCTTTCCACACGCTTCATTTATTCTTCTTATATGTTCTCTCACTCTACTTTTCATGTTTTTTATGTGTTTCCTACTTTCCCTAAATTGACACTCATCATTTTTAGATTTTGTTAAAAATTTAATTCTTACACTAAAAAATCATGAAATTGAAGAATAGTTACTTTTATTTTAGTTTTTATTTGTGTTCCATTTTGATTCTCATTCAATTCTTATATTGTTTTTTTTTATTCCTCGCTTCCCGCTTTCTATACATTTTAAAATGTATCGCTTCTCGCTTCTGCTTTTCGTATCGTTTCCCGCTTCCTAGTCTAGCAACCTTGGTACTGATCTATTGAATCCAACTACTGGCAGATACCTTTCTGATTTGCTGGCAGAAAGAGAAAAGCTTGGGCCTTTTGTGCAAGTTCTTCCTCACAGCTACAGGCTCTTGAATGCGGGTGGGATAATGGTTCTACAAATAATTTTATCTTGTGTAACTTGGTTGCTATTTTTTGGATCTTAGCTGCCATTATTTATTGTTTATCGCATTTTCTTGACTCTTCTATGTTGATGTTGCTTTTACTATAAATATATGTGTGGATGTGCTATGTATTCTTGTGGTTTTAAGCCAACATAGAATTGTTGAGCTTCAGTATCATTTGTTAAGACTTAAGACAAATGACTTTCCTTGCATTCGATTAGTTTCAAACTTCAACTGCTGTGGATTCCAGAAACTGAATAAAAAATCAATAAGCTGGCCTGTAAGGAGGGAATAGGAAGAGTGACCAGTGACTCTGTAAGGGAATGTTGTGATTACAGAAGGCATACGTGGACTAAATTGTTGTTAGCCTTGAACACAGGGACCTGTAGGGTGGTGGGTTATAATTTTGTACACATCCTGGTTATTGAGATCAGAGGCCAGTGCAGGGACTGGAATGCTTGAGTGCAACAACATGTGCATTACTGCTGGGATGTCACACACTATCATCTTATGCTTGAACAAAAAAGTGCCAACACATGAAAATAACTGTTGGTCAGCTAAATCCATACATAGGTCTTCAATTGGTGATTGGTAATGCATAGAACATGTAACAAGATAGCCACCATATCTTAGGTCATCTATGGGTAGTGAAGTAGTAGAACTTGGTGATTGGGTGAATATAGTGTACAGTTTTATTATGCATTTGTTTGTTTCTCTTGAATAATAACATATGAAAATGACATTCAAAAAAATGAAAAGGATGATTTAGTAATTGCTTTCTTCTCTTTCTGTAAGCAAAATCCCTCTTCATTGTGTCATCTAAAATTGTCTTGGCATTTTGAAATAGTCCATTCATTAAACTTTTAAACCTATACTGTTTTGGGATGAAGGCGTAGTTGTTGTTGTTGTTGTATTAAACTTTTAAACCTCTTCCTGCAATTCTAGAATTCCTGGCAATCAAGGGCTTCATGTCCCTTTTCTAATCAAATAGCAAGAGGAGGTTTCACCTCTTTGTGACAGAATGTTAGATGTGATCTGCCACCAGGTTTGATTTGGGATCTTTTTTTGGGAGGGAGGAAGGGTGGCCAGCATTGGTTTGAGTTGAACTTAAGTGGAAATACTTATGCAGCTTCTGCTGACCTTGACATGTAAAAATCATTTGAAGCTAGAGTTTCTTCCATATCAAAATTCACAATAGGATGCAATCTGTAATCTCTCTGCCTCTCATACACACATTATTAGAGGAAATCATCCTTCTGAGTTTGTGATTTTATACAAATGTATTTTTTTATGTTTATATATTTACAGGGATGCTACCTGTAAAATTGTCTTCAAAGAGACAATACGCATACAAGCACTAAATCCTCACAAGAGATGTGCACAAAGGCACTTCAAAGAACACTTGCACTAATATGCACAAAGGCATAAAACAATACGAACATGCACAAAGGCATGAAATGCCACAATATATTAGAAGAATAGGAAAAACTTAAGCTCCCAAGCTTGAAGAAATACAAGGGGAAGTCCCCTATTTATACACCACAAGAGGATCCACCTAGGGGGCTCCCAAAGGAGTTGTTAGGAGCCCCCAACGGTCACATTTGTGATCGTTGGAGGCTCCCCAACGACTTCTTTGGGGAGCCTTCCCTAGGTGGCACAACCTATGAAAAAGAAAAAGAAAAAGAAAAAGAAAAAAAAGAAAAAAGAATAAAATAAAAGAATAAAAAATACAATCATATTCCAAGTGGAATATGCGTAAAATAGAAAATTACAAAAATACCTTTTTTGGGTAATTAAGAGAATATATATATATATATATATATATATTTATTTATATATATATAGAGAGAGATATGTATACATATATACATAGTATATATGTATATGTATCTCTCTCTATATATATACGAATATATATATACATACATTAAGGATTACATTTTAACACCCCCCTCAAACTTACGGTGCGATAACTGTAAGTTTGCCAAGAAAAAAAATTAAATCTAGACGAACAAAGAGCCTTATTGAAGAAATCAGCCAGTTGGTACTCAGACGTCACATACGGGAGATCAATGACCTTCTTTAAGTATTCTTCCGGGACATAGTGATAATTCATCTCTATATGCTTCGTACGTTCGTGAAAGGTATGATTCTTGACAATATATATTGCACTTTTATTGTCGCAACATAACTTTGTTGGCTCTTTAACGTAGACTCCCATGTCTTCTAAAAGTCGCTGAATCCATACAATTTCCATGGTTGTGGATGCCATGGCTTGATATTCGGCTTCGGTGGAGGACAAAGCGAACTTTTGTTGCTTCTTGCACCTCCAAAAAACCAATGATTCTCCTAAGAAAACACAGAAACCAGTGGTGGAGTGACGGTTATTCGGGTCACCTCCCTAATAAGACTCAGTATAAGCAATTAAATTTAATTTTGAAGATGAGGACAAAAATACTCCCTTATTTGGAGTTCCCTTTAAGTATATGATGATACAAAGAACTGTACTTATGTGAACGGATGTAGGAGTATGTTGGAACTGACTAGCAATGTGGATCGCATGTGATATATCAGGCCTGGTGATGCTAAGATACATTTGTGAACCTACCAGTTGCCTGTAAGGAGTGAGATCTGTCAGAGGAATCCTGTCTTCAATCTTCATTTTTTAGCCCACTATTTCGGGAGTTTCACAAATTTTGTCATTTGAAATTCCTGATCTGTCAATGATCTCACACGCAAGTTTAGTTTGAGATAAAAAATAACCACGTTGAGAGTAAGCAACCTCAATTCCCAAGAAATATGTCAGAAAACCTAAGTCTGACATCTCAAATTTCGAAGTCAAGACGGATTTAATGTTCTTGACTCCTTTGACATCATCACCTGCTATTAACATATCATCAACATATAATAATAATATGACAATACCTGCATCGGATTTTCTGGTAAATAATGCAGTATTTGTATAACATGAAGAAAAACCATTTTCTAACATTACATTGTTAAATCTGTCATACCAGGCTTTGAGAGCCTGTTTTAATCCATAAAGAGCTTTCTGAAGACGAAGAACTTTATCTTTAGGAATTTTCATACCTGGTGGAGCATCCATATAAACTTCTTCGTTAAGGTCACCATTTAAAAAGGCTTTTTTAACATCCATTTGAAAAATATTCTATTTTTTAATAGACGCAATAGCGATAAGACATCTGACTGTAACCATCTGTGCTACAAGTGCAAATGTCTCTTCATAATCAATTTCATATTCTTGACCATACCCTTTCGCGACTAAGCGAGCTTTATACATTTCCAGAGATCCATCGCTCTTAGTCTTAACTTTAAACACCCAACGACAACCTATAGTTTTCTTTTCAAAAGGTAGAGTTTGAAAATTTCATGTGTTAGCTTTTCTAAGAGCTTTGAGTTCATTTTTCATAGTTTCTTGCTATTCGACACAGTTTTTTGGCTTCCTCAAAATTTTTTGGTTCAAAATAAGAATGAATGACACTAAGACACGCTCTATATTTAGGTGAAAAAGAGTCAAAAGCGATAAATCGTGTTGGAGGCTTCCTATTTCTTTTAGATTGTCTGGGATCATGTGTGAGAATAGAATCACTATATTGATCAATTGCACTTTTGAAAGTATTTATATCTCTACGCGAATAGGTTATTGGGTCATTTGTTGTTCGGTCTTCTTGAGTACTAGGTGAGTTGAAGTCATTAATATCTACTTCATTGACATTATCATTATCATGGTTTGATGATATTTCATCATCACTAGACATATCATCATTACTGGATAATAGGTCAAATAAGAAAGAATAGTCAACATTTTCATGATGAGAATCATTCTTTTCAAAACCACTCTCGTTTTCGAAAAATGTCACATTTCTTGAAACATATAACTTATCATTTTTAAAATCGTAACAATGAAAGCCTTTTTGAGTCTCGGAATATCCAAGAAAGGTACAGGGAATAACTTTAGGTGAAAGATTATCATTCTTATATGTAAGAACAAAACATTTGCAACAAAAAATTCACAATCTTTTATAATCTGGTTCCCTTTTATATAGTGTTTCAAAAGGAGTGATTTTACCCAAATTTCTAGATGGTAAACAATTGATAAGATAGACAGATGCAAGAGCCGCTTCGGCCCAAAAGTTTTTTGAAATATTTTGAGCTATAAGAAGAGTTCGAGTGGTTTCAATGATATGCCTATGTTTTCTTTCGGCCAACCCATTTTGTTAAGGGGTTTTAGGACATGACCTTTGATGAATAATATCATTATCTTCAAGATACTTCTTGAATTCATTTGAAAGATACTCTCTTCCGGAATCAGTTTTAAATATTTTTAAGTCACTATTAAACTGATTTTTGATCATCACATGATATGATTTAAAGCATGAAAATACTTCATGCTTATGTCTAAGAAAATATATCCAAGAGTACCTAGAAAAACCATCCACAAAAATCACATAATATGCAAACCCTCATTTTGAAACTACAGGTGTCGGTCCCCAAACATCCAAATGAACAATTTCGAAAGATTTAGAAATAAACATGAATCTTTGTTCAAAAGGGCTACTTCTCATTTTTCCAAGAATGCAATCATTACAAGAGAAAGTATCTTTACAATTTTTTTATCAAAATGTAAATAAGATAACTTGGTGATATTGAGATGACCAAGTCTTTTGTGCCAAACATTTATATCTTTATGTTGGGCAACATTACAAAAAGAATTTTTAGGAACTTGAAGAGAGTCTATATAATATAAGTCTCCCTTCCTAAAGCCTTCCCCAATCAATTTCTCGGACCAACGATCCTGTATTAAACATTTATCAGAGAAAAATTTAATATCACATCCATAGTCTGAGAGTTGAGAAATAGAAAGAAGGTTCAAGTTTAATTTTGTATATATCTAATTTTAGGAATGAAAAAGTTTTGAGTTTCAAAATTTCCAACTCTTTTAATCTCAAGGGAAGTCCCATCCGCAGTAGAAACAAAAAATGGAGAACTATTTTTTGAATATTCGGAAAGAGAATACATATTTGGAGACATGAAAAGACGCACCCGAATCCAAAAGCCAAGAAATTTTACCTGGAGGAGAGAAGGAAGACACGATGGCTCTCGAGATGGCTCCTTTGAGAAGAGGTTGAAGAGCCTCCACAATTTGGTTTAGAGAAAGAGCTCCACTTGAAGAAGTCTCCTTCTTTTGCGACTGAGAAGTGGTGGTCATGGCTAACAACTTTTTTCACTTGGGACAAACGGGTTTGATATGCCCCGGTTCTTTACAAAAATGGCAAATAATTTTGCTATAATCCCTTTTTCCACCTTGTCCATCATTTCTTCCTTGATTTTGATTTTTAAAATGAGGGGGACGATAGGTTCTTAAATTGTTTTCGGGTCTAGACACCGCATTGACCCCAGCGTTGTCTTCGGAATTGGTTGGAACTGCAAGCACATTAGATCCTTGCTTACTTATTCCCAAACGGGTTTCTTCCCCACTTAATTTGGTGAGAACATCCTAAGAGAAGGAGGAGTGAAAGAAGACAAAAGAGAAGACCTTATTTGCTCAAATTCGGGCCTTAGCCCGTTCAAAAAATTGAAGAATCAATCTTCTTCTAATTGTTTGTGACGAAGTTCAATCGCCTCTCCACTCCATTTTGGTTCGAGCATAGCAAGCTCATCCCAAATAGAAGAAAGTTAGGCAAAATATTCTTTAATGGTTGTTTCGCCTTGAAGAAGAGTTAGGGCATTCTTTTGAAGATAATATTTATGGGACAAGTCCCTGGAAGTATACATTTTCTCAAGATATATCCATGCTTGAGAAACCTTTTTAAATTTGATAATATTCTTGTTGATTTTGGTCTCAATGAAAGAAAAAATCCAAGACAATATTTTAAAATTCTTCATTTCCCATTCATCATGCTTTTTCGAATATTCCTCAAGGGATTTGGTTCTTTCCTCCCCTTTAAGGATCTTAATTTTACCTTTTTCCATCAAGGTGATTTTTGGTTCCGGTTCCGGGATTGTGCCTTGCACATACCCCCAAAGACCTTTTCCTTTTATATGAGCCATCATGTTTCCGGCCCAAACATGATAGTTTGAGCCATTGAATTTAAATCCAAGAGAGAAATGAGACTCTTTTTCACCCATTAGAGAGGAAGAATGGAAGAGGAAATACGTACCGCAATAAGATTTTTAAGTCTTACTTGTCGTAAGGCCCTTCTAAAATAATGAAGGAAGAGAAACCCCCACTTCAATTTCCAAGAAGCCAAAGGCACGTTTTTTGAGGCACTCGAAAAACGAAGAAACACACGATCTTCAATCTTTAACTAAGCTTTGATACCATGTAAAATTGTCTTCAAAGATACAATACGCATACAAGCACTAAATCCTCACAAGAGATGTGCACAACGGCACTTCAAAGAACACTTGCACTAATATGCACAAAGGCATAAAACAATACGAACATTCACAAAGGCATGAAATGCCACAATATATTAGAAGAATAGGAAAAGCTTGAGCTCCCAAGCTTGAAGAAATACAAGGGGAAGTCCCCTATTTATACACCACAAGAGGATCCACCTAGGGGGGCTCCCAAAGGAGTCGTTGAGAGCCCCCAACGGTCACATTTGTGATTGTTGGAGGCTCCCCAATGACTCCTTTGGGGAGCCTTCCCTAGGTGGCACAACCTACGAAAAAGAAAATAAAATAAAAAAATAAAAGAATAAAAAATACAATCATGTTCCAAGTGGAATATGCGTAAAGTAGAAAATTACAGAAATACCCTTTTCGGGTAATTAAGAGAATATATATATATATATATATACACACACACACACACATAGTATATATGTATCTCTCTATATATATGAATATATATACATACATTAAGGATTACAAATGTCTATACTGTACCCTCTAGTAGAAGACACTGATTTTTTGTGGATCAATCCCTATAATATGATCTACATGGTTTATTTAGTCAAAAACATGTTTTGGATTGTCCGGTAGTGTTGTGTAAGTAGGACTTTTAGGAGCTTGAAAAATTGATGGTTAAAATGCACCAAAATTTTGCAATTGAAAATTGATACTTTTACATTGAAAAAATCCAATGTGTGACGCCCAATGAATGAACCATAACGAACATGTTTGTCTGGTCACATGCTTGCAACCATATCATTCTACTAAGAGTGCAGTACAGTCGAGTACACAAAATATAATCTCGATGTGTATTTATTTTATGGAACACAGTAAAGGAAGCTTCTACAAGGTACAAATGTCTATCTCACATGGACATGACACATGCATGGGGCAATATAGATGCATGGCATGACATAGCAAGTTCATCAAGAAGTAGGAGACACACACACGCACACACAACCATTCAATATTCCAATTGCTTTGTCCTTGGGTACCAGCTAAGAAGTCAAGACTCAAGATTACTAACAAAACGAATGTAGCATCACTGAGAATTTTGAAAAATAAAAGGAATAAGCAAGGAGCCACACAAAAAATTTGACCATTACAGTAAACCTAGAGGGGCATTGTGTTGGCCTTGTCAATGAATTTTTTGTCATGTTCAATCTTTGTGATTAAGAGGTTAGGTGCAGTCCCCCCTAATGAGAGGGACCTCTAATCTGGCTTCATTTCTAGTCCAGGTTATGAAGGGTTGCCAAGAAACTAATTGAGCACAAAGTACAAAAGGAGAAGCAGAAATTAACAACTCACCTCCTAATAGAGAAACCTATCTGGCTTTATTCAATCCAAATTGTTCATTGGCTGGGCCAATGTTTGATGTCTGAATGTAAATGGAACGGTTATAATGAGCTCCTCTCCTGAGTGTCCTGTTTTTCTTTTGTTTCCAGAGGAGCCACGATCTCTTTATTTGATTTGATTTCATGCCACATTTTTTCATCTGTGAAGCAAAGACGAAGTACCTTCATCTTAGAAGTTGGACCCCAGTTGAGGATGTCCCGAAATGCCAGCCGTGCTAACAAATCCTGCTAGCAATCGTAGCACAGCCATGTCTGAACAATTCTGAATCATTGACGTATTGATACCCTGTTAATTTCTTTTCAGTTAACTAGTTTGAATTGCCCAACCAGATTGGTTCCTCATCAATTACAGTTACATTGCTGGAGAATTTTCTTAAAAATTTTGTGCTTATTTTATTATGTCATTATTTTATTTTGCCTTTATTATGTAGACACCATGTGTCTTGAGTTATCCATCTGTGGCAAGCACATGAGATTGGTTGGTGGTCTTAAAATGAGTGTCGATTTGAACATGGAATACCTAATCAACTGCATGAAATTGGAGTGGCATAACAAATGTTAATTCTCTTAACTATCATGCATAGTACCATTCCAACTGAGGAACAACAGCAGTTATGTAAAGCATAACTTGCTGGGAGAGTGAATTTTTCTGGCTGATTATCATTTGTTGACAGGAACAGGGCAATGCATGCTTACAAAAGATCTAGTTGAACTTCAATGGGTGCTTCTGCATCCTGTCTTTTTTTTTTAACTTTGTATACTATTAACTCATCATCAATTAAAAACTAACTTTTGTTATGTTAACATTGTAACTAGTTGAAGTTGCACCTTCCCAAATAAGTGTAGCATGTCAAGTTGCATATGCTAATAGCTAAGTCACACGGACTCGGCTAAAAGGTTGACGCACCTGCGTCGACATGCCCCGACACGGGTTAGGCTTCAGACACGGTCAACGCATCGGGGCCGGGTCCGTCCACATTTTGGACTCGGTCAACTTTGACTGAGTTTATTTTTGTCCATTTATTAAAATTAATTTGGACTCGGGTCGGGTCCGGATTCAGACCCGACCTGGATCCAAGACGGTATCGGGGTCGGATCTTATTATCGTTATATATATATATATAGCTGTGTCCCCGTGTCCAAAATTTTTGAAATTGCTCCGCACCCGCACCCGCACCCGCACCCGCACCCGCACCCGCACCCGCACCCGCACCCATGTGACATAGGCTAATAGTCAAACTGCAGACATCCTTTGAATTGATTCATGAAATAGTTCATACAAGAATTTTGCTGTTACTGATTTCTATTGCTTATTATATTAATGTATAATGTGCTGCCATAGGTGGTAGTGATCTGATTGATGTAATTCACAGCTGACACACCCAAAGATTTCTCAAAAAAAAAAATTACACCAAATTTGTATTTTATTTGACTCGTGTTTGGAAACTTTGCAATTTAAAAAGATCTGACCTTTCCCTTTTTCTTCTCTATATCATTTTAGAAACAAGAGGTTTTGATTAACCTGGGAATGGTTTACTATTTATACCTTTTTTCCAATTCATTCCACACAATGCTGCCCTGTTGTATCCATTTTTGCCAGCTAATTTTTGAATACATGCTAACCACTATCTCTTCTTGTTATTGAAATTGAAATTGTGAAACAGAAATATTACGTGTAACTACACTGTTGGGGAATGCATCATTTTTAGATCAGACTGGGCTTGAACAGGCTAGCCCACTGACTTCTGGAGGATTATTTTCAAATGGTGGAGCATATAGGAATGTATGGGCAACAACATTCCAAACAGAAGTACGGATACTAACCATTAACATAACTCCTCTTTTTTTCATACATTTAGTGCTAACTTGAATTCAGTTTTAGTTAGGAATTCTCACATGTTAAGTTGGTTCTATTTGATTGACTATTACTAGCATTGACATTTTTTCTTAGAAAATGACAACTAGATTGACATACATTTGGGACCTACAGTCTTTGATGGGATACTTAGTTAATTAAATTATATTTATTATTTTTTTATTAATTTTTTATAATTTAAATTATGTGCTTGTGTTAGTTGTTGGTGAGAGAGTACACATCTAAGTCGAGTAAAATGCTGCTGCTGTTCAAATTTCTGTCTTTGTTGGATGAGCTCAGATTTTTCGTTATGATTAAGGTTCTAGATTATTAATCAGGTGCACCATTGCGTGGTGCCTCTTTGACTGGGCAAAGAGAAGTGTGTCCAAGTACAAAATCTAAATGCAAAATTGTGAATGACAGTATCATTGTTTTGGTATGTAGGGTTAAATGGTTGTGGGGTTAGTTTGCCATGAATTGCAAGCATAGATTGTTGCGTCATTCAGATCCGACAAGCCATTTTGGCTGGTATCTCAGGCTGGTTCTAACTTTAGTAGTAGGTGGAAAGACAAACCTGAAATTAGTTGGATTTGAGGCTACTGTCATTGCCTTGCTCCTCTCTGCCAGGATGGGCAAGGGCTCAGTCTCTTGTAGGCATTCAACATTCCATTTAGCAAGGCATTCAACATGAGAGGATACCGGTGGACCTGATTGGGTTGCTCTATTTATTGGTGCCTCAGATGTGAGCCAGTGTAGGCTTGGGCATACTAACAAGACTATGTGTTCTCATCTTTGTATCTCATTTTGTCATGGAATTGTGTAATTATTCTTTTTCATGTAAATTATAAAGAACCTTTGCCTCTCGATAAGACAGTGATACATGTTTAGTGGTTGGATAGTTTAGGAGTGAAGACGATTAACATAGGTGGTATGCTGGAATAATGGAATTACTTATGGCTTTAAATGCAATGCCATTATTAAATTGGCCATTCTTCTCCATTCGTCACCAAGTATGTATGCATACATCTTTTGCTGTCTGTATTTATTTTCGCCTCTCTTTTCTTGTTTCATTTGTAGGTACTGCTTGATTTTTCTTAGTTTAATTTATGCAACAAGTTTATCTTCATTTACTTCTCAAGTTAATGTTTCTCCTGTTTTACTTCTTTCTGTTCATTTTAATTATCTTAAGCTTTGTTTTGCAGCGGCTAGGAGGTTTGATGCCATCACCTAATCATGGGTGGCTCGGTGCACATGGAGGTCCATCAGGCTTTCTTTGCAAGAAATCGTTTAGGATGGAAATTCCTGTGGACAAATATCCTAGTGTAAGTGGATAAGTACCTCTCTCTCTCTCTCCCTCTCTCTCTCCTTCCTGAGAATTATGTTCTGGATGCAGTACAACTTTGTCGGCCGCCTATTGGGTCCTAGGGGAAATTCTCTTAAGCGCGTGGAGGTTACTACAGAATGTCGGGTCTTGATCAGGGGTCGTGGCAGTATCAGAGATCCAGCTCGGGTAATCATATTACCTTTGGTTGTTGAAAAACTTTTCAATGAGCCTATGTTTTCTGTTTTTACATGGTACTACCATGCAGAGACGTGTCATTTCTCCAGGGCCATGCATGCCTGACCTGGTTGTTGAACTCTATGCACCCAAAGTTATACTATGAGTTTTAAACTATCATGGAGTCTAATCAGTTCAAGAACGCATGGTACGGGCAACATATGGTTACCATGCATCAAACCTATTGTCATGATAAACACTTTAAATTGCAAACAGAGTACTAGGATCAACTCATCATACTAGTGACGAGCACATGGCGTTCTGTGGATCAGTCTGATCCGGATGATCCTTGGAGTCGTCAACAAATGTCAAAGATGAAACTGTTATTAGGAGAACATGATCTCATTGATTTCGTGTATGTATTTGACAGGAAGAATTGTTGAGAGGGAAGCCAGGTTATGAACATTTGAATGAGCCACTGCACATAGTTGTAGAGGCTGAATTGCCAGCTGAAATTATAGATGTTCGCCTTATGCAAGCACGCGAGATCCTTGAGGACCAGTTGAAGCCTGTGGTAAGTTTCGGTATCCATGTCCATTCTCCTGTTTCTGTTTTCTCTCTTGCTTTCTTTTGGCCTTCTAACATTGAGCGCAAATCTGAAACTCTTTTCAGGATGAGTCCCAAGATTACTTCAAGAAGCAGCAGCTTCGAGAGCTTGCTATCCTGAATGGAACGCTCAGGGATGACAGCTCCCAAATGTCGGTATCTGTTTCTCCATTCCACAATAGTCTTGGGATGAAGAGAGCGAAGACGAGGGGGTGAAGCAAAGGTAGCAGCGTCATGGAACTCAGGTCTGCTATTCAATGCACGCTATACCCTTGCAGTTGCCAGTCACGTAGTTGAGTGACTTCGGATGCTGATATATGAAGTCCTGAATGTCTACTATAAATGTTGGTGTTGAGTCTGCCTCTTGCCAGTGTCAAAGTGATGTGGACCAGACCCGTTTTGAGTTGTGCTTAGCAAGAAACTGGATCCTTAGAAAAGAGTGTGATTCTATTAGTGGTGTCGTTGTTGTTGCGATTGAGTTCATGGTTTTGATGCATTTAGTGAAGTAGGGTAACGAGATTGTGTATAAATATGCCTGTGTACAAAAGAGAGATGCAAGAAGCTTCTGCGGGTGGTCATAGGGTGTGTTATTCAAGTTTTTGAGGGTGAGAAGCAATTTGCAATTCTTTCTTGGAATGCCGTCAAGTACTTATGGTATTAATTTCTATAATATATTATTGTGTTTATTTCTCTCTGTTTCTATCATATTTGCCCTCACAATACGGCTTTCTGCTAGACGACTGATCCTTGAAATGCATTGTTTATCAGAGCAGATCCAGTGATCGGGGCCGAGTACTTCACAAATCTCTCGAGTTTCACAAAACAGAGAAAAATGTTGTGCGTGTAGTGATTTTTGCTACATGCGTTAGTGAATTGATTTTTTTTTGTGTGGTCTAATTACTTGTGGCTTGGCTTGTTCACCTAACCACGTCTCTTTGTTTGTACATGTTTGGCTGACAAGCAACCGGTCAAATAAAGGAATCAACAGATCCTACTCCCGACGGCAAGGGTTCCTCAAATGCCGTTCATCCAAGCCATGAATGGCATCTAACCATCATGGATGGATTGCTTGTTTCTTGGATGGGCTCCACAAATTTTGTGAAAGGTGGTCATGGTCTAGTGCTTTTATGGTGGACGGCCGGCTGAAAGCAAAGCCATCCATTGATGATGGTGATTGGTAACGTCATCCGAGGGACACGGGTACCCCTGACGTGATCTAAGGGATGGTCATTTGGGGATACATGGTTGAGTAAAACAAAAAATAGGCTAGCCCCAAGGGGTTTGGCGTAGTGGGATGGGGCTTAAGCCGTTAGTTGAGTGGTCTAGGTTCAAATCTCATTGGTGTCATTCTTTGCTCAAGCACAAGCTTGGTGACTTCTTTGGTGTGAGAGGTAAGTCTTAGGAGTTTTACGCTGTCAGGACTGTGATTGTAAGTACGGCAGGCTGAGCCAGCTCTACTGAGTCTCTGATCGCGTTAGGCTTCTGGCAGTTCCATAGGTTCTGGCATAGTCGTCCCATACTGGGCTCCTAGTTTATACTTTATTGTGATGGGATATGTTTTGTCGAGCGTACTGTTGCTTGTCTTAGTATTTGGTAAAATTTGCTAGGGGCTTAGCATGCACGTTTTACCCACATGGATGCCCCTAACCCGATCGATATGACTGTAGCACGGATCAGGTTAGGGGCATCCATGTGGGGGTAAAACGTCAAGGGTTCCTTGCATGGTGTTCATCCATGGTAGGTGAACGGCATCACATATGGCCGAATACCTTATGTTTCAGATGGTCTTCTTCCATGGCGTTGATGCTTGCAATGAAGGACATTTGTTGTCCAAAGAATGGACGGCTGAAACAACCAGGACCGACACTGTCACTCTGAATATGAGAACTAGAAATATGAAAACTATAGTTTCATGAATTTTTTGTTCTTTTCTCTTAAATCTAGTTTTATCGATGTGCTTAGTGGATTTTTTGTTCTTTTTCCTTAGATCTAACCGTATGTATATAATTTACATAGTTTTATGAGGACCAGCCCTTGAACCTTCCTATTAAACAAGACTTTTTAAGGCTTCAATATCTAAAATTCATAATCTTCATAAATATTCAGGCATAAAAAAATCATATTTTTTCATTGAAAATACAAGTCAGGTGAGTCCCACCCAGGTTGTCCCTAAGAAGTCTGGGCTCACCGTTGAGCTGAATGAGAAGGGAGAGAGCATCCCCATGAGAACTACTATGGGGTGGCGAGCGTGCATTGATTATATGAAGTCGAACAGTGCAACACGAAATGATCACTTTTCGTTGTTGTTTATCAATCAGATTTTAGAGAAACTCACAGGCTAGCATTTTTTTTGCTTCCTGAATGGATATTCATGATATAATCAGGTGGTCATTCACCCCGAGGACCAGGAGAAGACGACGTTCACCTGCCCATATGACACCTTTGCATTTATGAGAATGATGTTTGGGCTCTGCAATGCCCCAACAACATTTCAACGGTGTATGATGGCGATCTTCTCTCATATGGTAGATGACATCTTTGAGAATTTCATGAACGATTTTTTGGTTTATGGTTCTTCATTTGATGATTGTCTCCAGAAGTTATCGAAAGTGCTGAAGCGTATGGAGACAAATCTTGTGCTTAGCTGAGAGAAGATCCATTTTATGGTGCAACAGAAGATTGTTCTTGGACATATTGTATCCGAGAAAGAGATTAGGGTCGATAAGGCCAAAGTAAAGTCTATTGTCAGATTATCTCCACTGACCTCTGTACGGCAGATGCGTTCATTTTTAGGGCATGCAGGTTTCTATCAGTGGTTCATCAAAGATTTTAGTAGGATTTTTAGACCGCTATGTAACCTGCTATCGAAAGATAAGCCGTTTATTTTTTATGATGCCTGTCTGAAGGCATTTGTGTCTCTGAAAGAGGCCCTGACCACAACTCTCATTCTTTGTTCTTTCGATTGGTCGGTATCTTTCGAGATCATGTGTGACGCTTCTAATTACGCGGTTGGAGTTATTCTGGGCCAGAAGATAGAACAGAAGTCTCACGCCATTTATTATGCTAGTAGGACCCTTTTTGATGCTCAGATGAATTATACGACCACTGAGAAAGAACTGCTAACTGTAGTTTTTGCCCTTGAGAAGTTTCGTTCATATTTATTGGGCTTCAAGGTCATCGTTTACTCAGATCATGCAGCTCTACGATACTTGATGAGTGAAAAGGATGCCAAGTCGCGCCTCATCCGTTGGATTCTTCTACTACAAGAATTTGATCTCGAGATAAGAGTGGATGTGAGAATTTTATAGCAGATCATCTGTCTAGACTGACAGTGGAGACATCCACTGATCAGGGACAGATTGATGATTCCTTCCTAGATGAGCAGCTTCTTCATGTCAAGCGTCTGCCCTGGTTCGCGCATATCATCAACTTCTTGGTGACTGGAGAGTTCCCTGCGCATTGGAAATGGAATGAGAGAGATCATTTTTTCTCATAGGTGAGACATTTTTTCTGGGAGGATCCAGAATTGTTTTGATTATGTCCTGACCAGATGATTCAGAGATGCATACTCAAGGAGGAGTATGATTCCATCCTCTCTTTTTGTCATTCCATGGCCTGTGGTGGCCACTTTTCTAGTCGGAAGACTGCTGTGAAGGTCCTTAAGTCTGGATTCTGGTGGCTGACACTTCATAAAGATGCTCATAATTTTTGTCGGAGGTGTTTTACGCTGTCAGCAGACAGTTAACATTTTCAAACATGATATGATGCCCCTGGCGCCCATTCTTGTTGTAAAGATTTTTAATGTCTGGGGCATCAACTTTATGGGCCCCTTCCCGCCATCGTTTGGCTTTGTTTACATCTTAGTTGTGGTTGATTATGTCTGCAAGTGGGTTGAGGCCGTGGCCACCCAGACCAATGATCATAAGGAGGTGCTTCGATTTATCAAGCACAATATCTTTAGTAGGTTCGGTGTTTCGAGAGCAATGATTAGTGATGGTGGTACATATTTTTGGAATGTGCAGGTTGCTTCCTTACTTAGGAAGTATTATGTGCACCATCGGATTTCCACACCATACCATCCGTAGACGAGTGGCCAGGTCGAGGTCTCCAACAGAGATATCAAGCGGATTCTTGAAAAAATGGTTCGGCCAGACCACAAAGACTGGTTCCAGCGCTTTGATGATGCATTATGGGCATATCAGACTGCTTTCAAAACTCCAATTGGCATGTCTCCATACCGATTGGTTTTTAGGAAGCCATGTCATCTCCTTATTGAGTTGGAGCATAGGGCATATTGGGCTATCAAAAAGTTCAATTTTGATATGGCCCAAGTTAGCGCAGAGAGAAAATTGCAGATGAGTGAGCTTGAGGAGTTGCGAAATAAGGCTTACGAGAATGCTAAAATCTACAAGGCTTGAACGAAGCATTTTCATGATCAACATATTTTGAGAAAGTAGTTCGAGCCTGGTGAGAAGGTCTGACTATATAATTTGTGTCTCCATCTTTTTTCAGGGAAGCTGAAGTCTAGATGGGATGGCCCATTCATAGTATGTGAGGTGTTTGCACATGGAGCAGTTGTTTTTTATCCTCGTACAAATGGGACCTTAAAGGTCAATGAGAAACGACTGAAGCCCTATATTTCTGATGTCGTGGTTAGTCATGATATCGAGGTCATTGACCTCGTGGATGAGTGAGGCAACACACAGGGTTTGCATGTTGTATTGTTAGAATTAGATTTTTGCTTCTTTTATGATTTTCTTATGATGCATTTGTTTTATGTCTTGGTTCATGAGTATGAATGATAGATCATGTATGCATTATATTTTTTGAGTTGCATAACTGTGAGACATGTGGAATCTCTGCAAAGTCATTCACATGTCGTATCAGGTAAGGTTTTACAAGGTGGATTGGGTGACTTCTACTATTTCTCTCCCATTTATTTTCATTCTCATATGCATTTATTCAGTTTCATTTAAACATGGGGGAGTGCCACTGAGAACAATGTCATTCAAGCATGGGGGAGGGTGTAGTTTGCACACCCAAATTTTTTTGTCTTTATACTTGCACTTTTGATGTCAACTCATAAAAATTGAGCTTTTAGGGAATGAGTTTGAACTTATACGAATGTTTTTCAAAATCTAATGTTTTTAGAGAATTTCTAGCCCCCCCCCCCCCAACAAAAATATCTGACATTGATCTAGAAAATAGTGGTGCTTTATATAGATTTCAAAGAAATGGCGATAGATGCATGTTAGAGTTTATTTTGAATTATAAGTATGAATATGCATAATTTTATTTTTGAAAACTAAGCAAATGAACAATATTGCATTCATGAGCTCAAAAAGTGAAAAAAGAGCATACATTTAGTTGTTTGATATCTTTGTATTCCCTAGTAGCTTGGCTCAAATACAAGTTGAAGTGTTTGATTTTCATGTTGAAAAGGATAACAAAAGAAATCACTTCTATATCTAGTTGATATCCGTGGCCTATTTTGTTTGAGCAAGTAGAGCCAGATAGGTGTTTACACCTGGTGCCCTAAAGCCATCTGTCTCAGGAGTCATCGACCCGAGAGCCTAATAGATGTTGACATTGCACATAATAGAGAAGTAGACTATACGTAAAACTATGAAAATTGAAGGTCTAGTGACTCGAGCAATTAAGTTTGAGAGATACTTTGTATCTGGTGCCCTAAGGTCATCTAGCCTGGGAGTCACTGACCCAAAGCTCATTACACGAGTCACGAAAATTGAAAATTTGATATAGTGCTCAACAAAAGAAAGAAAGAAAGAATAAGTGTGAAAAAAAAATTGAAAATCAAGAAAAAAAAAAGAAAAGAGCGTAAAAGAAAAAGTTCACTGCTTAGAAGCAAATGTTGAAAAAACATGTGCATAAAATACATGAGTGAGGATAAGTAAATAATGACATGTATATATTTGATTTTTGGAGAATAAAACATAAATGATTATGATATTTAGAAAAGTAAAAGAAAATATTTTATTCTATGGTGGCATGTAAAAGACTCTAATCATGTTTTGATAATGCAATGACATGAAATATTTATGAAAACAAACCCCTTAGTTGCCTAATATTTTTTAAAGTTGAATCTTTATGCCTACATGACAAAGATGTTTGTAGGTAGCATCACTGTAAAACCTCATGAGACCTTACTCGTCCACTGGAGTAACCCAGGAGTTTAAAGGGCTTGTTGCATATGCAAAATGCAACCGTGATTTCTACGAAAGTGAGTTAGGTTTTTGTTTTGATTAGTTTAGATTTTTTATTCTTGCTTCAATTTGCTCGATGACTAGCAAACGATAAGCATGAGAGAATTTGATCATGCATATATTTTGTATTTTATTCATCTTATTTTATGCATGATCCAATAGAAAATTGTTTTAAAACCCATTTTTATCATTAGTTTCAAGAAACCGCATTGAAATAGAAATTATCAAAAAATCATGTTTTTCAAAGCTTACCCTGCATTTTTAGTGATTTTATTAGTTTTAGAATTTTCTTAATTATAGTTTAGTTAGATTAGGTTTAATTAGTTTAGGAATTTTTGATTTTAGAGAAACACATTTTTAATAAGAGACCCTTTTTGGAAATTATTGAAAAGTCATCAGACACTTTAAAAATTAGTGTTTTAACCTAATTCTCTTATTATAAATAGTATATTTTCAACATGAGAGGACGTTTTTCCCTCTTGAGAAAACACCCATGCTCTCTCTCTCTCTCCTCTCTCTCCCTTGTTCTCGATCTTGTCGATTTCTCTCCCTTTCTTCTTCTTCTTCTTCTTTCTCTTCTTCTCTCATCCAATCCGTCGTTGGCAACCTTTTTTTTTGTCGGGGAGGCGTGAGTTCAACTGGAATTAAGCATTTTCTCTTCTCATCCAATATGTCGAAAGCAGATCATCTGGTTTGCTTCTTTCTCTCCCGTTTTACCATAGTTTTAGGTTTTGCATGGCATAAAGCATAGCATCACATCATCTGCATACTTAAATTAGTTTAATTTAGTTTTCTTGCATCTGAAAAAAATAAAAAGACAAAACTATATTTCGTTTTGATATAGGTTAGCCATTTTCTTGATTTAAGCATTGAAAAATCTTGATTTAGGTAAATCGTTAGTTTTAATATAGGTTTTATATTTTGTTTTCTTGATTTGTGATTAGTTTTAGATTAGTTTAAGATTAGATTTAGTTTAGGAAAGCATGTAGCACATTTTTATTTGTTATTGTTTTTAGATCAAGTAATTAGAATTTGTTTTTCATTAGCCGTTTAGTTTTTTTTATCATTTTTCTGAAATTTTGTTTTGACGTCAAGTAGATAGGGTCTTATGCATTTAAGTTGAAGTCTGAGTTTAAGTTAGGTGTTGTTCGCGTCAACCAAATATATAATAGTTTTAGTTCGTTAGATTGATTATTAGATTAAGAAAAAAAAGATCGAAAGCATAGTGCAACGTTTTATGTTATTAGTTTTCTTTATCAGTCGGTTCACTATTTTTTTTGTTTCATTTTATTTTCTTCAGTCACTTACAGTCGGTCTGATTAATGTTTTGATATTTATTTGTTAGGATGTTTCACGTTTGTGTTTCCTTTTGTTTTTGTTTGTTGCGTGATTGATTTCTTTCTTTGTTAGTATATAGTATATTAGATAGGTTAGTCAACGTAGTATAGATGTTAGTTGATTATTATATTTTATATAGGTTAGTTTAGCATCCTACATTTATTGTGTTCTTGCATTAGATGTCAGTAGCATTAGTTATTATTTATTCTAGTTAATCTTTGTTAGATATTTGTTTTCATTAGCTGTGATTCGTTATTAGCTAATTGTTTTTAGTTTTTAGATTAGTCGTATTTCTATAGTTTAATGTTAGTTCTTTTATTCAAGTTATTTAGTTGCTAATTGATTCACGTGTTAGCTGCTAGTTTAAGTTACTTAGTCGTTTTAATCTTGCATATAATTTAATAATTAGTTTTACTTGATTCGGATTAGCTGATTAGCATAGTTTATTATTAGCCATTTTTTTTCCTTCTTAGTTCGTGTTTACTTTTATTAACCTGTCAATAATAGTTTAATTGATGAATTAGTTTATCATGTTCAGCTGATTGTATTCTTGATCTTTTGGTTTAGGCAACTTCTTGATTTATTGAATTAGTTCGTTATAAATTAGTTTTTGATTAGTTAGTTAGGTTGTTTTGCTATTTTGTCTTTTAGTGCTAGTTGTCATTAGTTTAGTTCATGCTATTTATAATAATGTTTTTGTGGTTTTTTTGCATATTTGCCTTTGATTTTCTCGTAGATTTTCGTTTATGCTTGGTGTCTTGTGTTGTGTTTTGCAGGGAAGCAATCAAATGTGCGAGGAGCTCCTTTTCATACCCTGAAAAGCCTTCTAAGGTCCCTAAAAAGTGCCCTCAGAGAATAAAAAGAAAACATGACTTACACATAGAAAGACTAAAAGACTCAAGCACTGAAAACCCTTTTATTTTATTTTTAGAATATGCTTTTATTTTATTCAATTCAATTTATTTGGGGTTGTAATAAGACTATTTATTTATTTGTTTACACCCTCTAAAGGAGCAATACTCTCTTGTTTATTTAGTTAATTAATTTTTTATTTTTCAAGGCAATAAAGCGTAGTTTAGATTGTATGCTTAAATATAAAGTATTTTCCGTTCCTTGAGTTCGACTCGGACTTCACCACTAGTATGAACCTGTTTTTATTATTTGATGCACGATTTACACAAACGTTTAATTGAAAATATCTTTTTAAAATACTCTATTGAAAAAGTTGCATCATAGCTACCAACATTTTTGGTTAGCAATACTGATAAAGTTTAGAAAACCATGTTTCCTGAAAAGGTTTCCTTGCATTCGTGAGCTGTCATACATTTCCTCTTTTATTGAATAATCAACAAGGTTTCCTAGCAATGTGCTAATGAAAATATGTTGAAAACTTGTAAATACAAGAAAGGAAGTCGAGGTTTAGCATAGTGGGTTGGGACCTAGGCCATTAGACAGGCAGTCGAGGTTTGATTCCTGTGATCGTCACTTGTGCAAGCTGACATCCAGCATAGGCTCTGGGGTAAGGGTCCTAGCCTCGGAGATTTATACCTCTGAGCCAACAACTGTAGGTATGGCAGGCTAAGCCAGTGCGACGTCTTTGAGCTCAGACGTGGTTTCTTCGGGTGATAAACCTCTCTCTCTCTCTCTCTCTCACACACACACACACACACACAGCAGCAGCAGCTACATATAAAGGGAAAAGATACGACGATTGATCCATTTGGATTATAAAAGGCATCCTGCTTCTGCCTTTCTGCAAACTAAAAGAATTCCTATGAGGACAGACTGACTTTTCATAAAATGACCAAGACAAGTAGCTTTTTCAGGAGGATCATAAGAATAGCTGAAAGGACTCGGTTTTGGAAGATAAAAAAGGTCCTCAGAGAAGCACTGACCTAAGCAAAAATCCTTTTTCAAGTGTGAAGACGTACAGGTACAGAACATACTGTGTGCTTGTTTTTGGTGCTAACTGGGGTAAATAGAACATTTACACACATTTTGTAGAATCTTTAGATCATTAATGTCCCATAAAAGCTGGAAATTGTTTTACCACCTCTCCAAGTGATAAATGTTACATGTGTACACATGGTGAACTCCAATTTGATCTCTTCTCAATATCCCATGGGCCTTAGTCAGAATTCTTGGATGAGACTTCTCATCACTTCCCTAAAGTATCCTTATAAATTGTTATTTGTAGAAGTATTAATCTATGAGGTACATCGTTGTAGAAACCAGAGTAAATATTTTGCACCTAAAAGATGTTACATGAAAAGCAGTGGTTGGGGCGACTAGTGATACGATCTAGAAACTAAGCTTGTCATGCTGCCATGCGTTACAAAGGTTACTGTTGGTATTAACAGCAAAATAAAGGACAATTTTGGAAAAAAGATGGCATACCTTTGCACATGCCAGCATGCCGCAGCCTTGTTTTTAGACAACAACCAGACAGAGTGTAGCAATCATTTGACTGAGGTTACCTGATCTCCAAGTAGGCAATTTGCAAAAACTTGGGCTGCGTTTGACTTAAAATCAGATTTAACCACATTACCTTGCGGGCTTCACAGTTTGTGATCTGGCTTTTTAAACTGGGTTCAAGGAGATACCAAGTTGTTACCATCCACTGTCAAGCTAAGAATGGATGGATAAGTTGGCATCTGTGTGACTTCTATCATCTAAGGAAATATAATTGGGACACAAACTCTACAATGGCAATCAGAAAGATATACATGAATTAATATGGTCCTGTTGAAGGGTTCATCTGCCTCTGGTTTATCATAAAAGGATAGCATAATGCCCACCATAACTTTGTGGGAAGATCACTAACAAATTATACAGGAATTCTCGACGAGCTAAACTTCTTGCTTGAAGTCAAAAGGTAACCAGCTGTCTTCCCCGAATTGCACAGCATGGCCATCTTCCTCCTTTCTATCTTCTTTCCATTTGGTTCAGTCATCACCTTCTAGTGAGATGAGCTCTGCTATTTAATTGAACTCAATTGTGATCTCATATACCTGCCATTATTGTAATGATGTGGGATCTGCAATCTTGACATCAGCATGATGATTCAAGAGACTAATGTGGTGGGAATGTGCTCATTCATCTTCATTCTCGGGATCAATACCGATCCACCTAGTGAATGCAAAGAGGAATTCTTTAAATGACACCATTCCATTCCGATCCCAGTCCATCTCTTCTGCAACAACAAAAAGCAGCCAAAAGGATTCATGGAAACCAGTTAGAAACATAAAATTTGCAGACAAAAGTTAAAAAATATGGGACAGTCTTAGATAATCCAGTTAGACAACTAGGGGCTGATACTAGGTGCTGAAAAGCTCATAGAAAACACCGGACTCATCCAAGCTAGATGACTGACCTGGACTTGAACAGATTGAACTGCGTAAATCCCAAGCTGGAGAGCTGGGCCTTCACATATTGTGTCAAACTAATGCACTTGGGGATAAAAAAAGGACACTAGACATCAGATACCAGGCAGTGCATGACAAACTGAAAACTTCGAAAATCAGAAAAATGATGTTTAGAATCATTTTGAGAATGCAGACATCTACATACCATGGGAACAAAATACAGGCAGGATCCTCTTGATAATAAAAAAAAAAATGGCTGTCTTTGATGCACATCTCCACAATCCAAATGAATAAGCTAATAGCTAGTCACAGCTGATTTGGTGGCTTTCATGTTTTGGATAATAGTTTACAACGACCAATCATGCAACTGTGGCTTAAGCAAATAAACCAAATGCTAGGCCTCAAATACTCAGAACTTTGCTGGCTGGGAATTATGTGTGTGTGTGTGTGGGGGGGGGGGGGGGGTGAGAGAGAGAGAGAGAGTACCAAATCTTTTAATGGCAATGAGCCCCGATGAACGTTCACCAACAGTAGTTTCAGTGATGGCCTGTATCATCTCATTCTTGCTAACATAGCCATCACTGTTCTTATCCAGGAATACAAATGCATCAACTAGTGTCTCAAATGTTGCCTCAAGGTGTGGTAGCCCCATCCTTGACTTCTGATTTTTTTTGTCAAAGAGAACACGACATTTCTACTTTTCCAGTAGTATCTCCATTTTATACAAAAAAAAAATTCACAAAAAAGCAGACGGCACCAGAGATTCAAAAGGTCATATTTAAGCCGAGACAAACAGCAAATAACAAGTCTAGAATTCCAAATCTTTCAATATGAATAGCAGAAGAGGTTTTAGTTCACATGTTTTACCTAATAACATCATAAATTTTGTTAAAAAAGAAAACGTGTAGCTTCTCTTTCTGGAATTCACACACACACACACACACGAGACAAAACAGAAATAACAATGAGACAAAGCAGCAATAACAATAATAAATATAAAACAATAGAAGACTTTACGAAGGATACAGAAGGACTGGTTGGAGGTTCCTTTAAAAGATACACGAGGCAGAGGAGAACAATGAACTCATTGAATTTCATACCTCTGCTCTCATTTAAATCACATGCCTCAAAGAGATCACTTATCTCCTCCTCAGTTGAAGAAATCTGGAGCTTTTGGAAGCAATGATTCAACTCTTCTGGGTCTATTGCACCATTATCATCTTCATCTGCAAAGGATATGCTCCATGTTAGCCAATATGAATTAATACAAACCTTTTTGTGAAGTCTGTATTGGACTAGGCATGCCAATCTATCACCTTAGAAAGCTGAACTGCAAAGGAAGTTGGAAGTTTTTGACAGGGGAAACCTTTTTTTTCAAGTGAAAGTATTTAATGAGCGCACGACAGTGAGAAAATTCCAACCAGGGGCCATAAACAAATCAATAAACTCTATTTGATGGGAGTCTAGCCATAGGTTATAAGACTGTGTATAGTATATTACAGTTGTTTATGAAAGACAGCTTGTGACAAAGTATTCATGAACCACAAATTAAAACGCCTAACGATCATAAAAGTGCTTACCAAATTGTTCAAAGATGCCCTTGACTTTCCTCAAGCTCTCATCAATTTTAGGGAACTTCAGGACTATACTATCAAAAGATCTCATTTGACTTCCTTCATTTGCCCTCCGCTGCATTGCCTCCACAATCATTTGCTCGAGCTTTGTTTCTGTTAAACAATTTTCTGCAGGATCCTCAGTCCTTCCAAGTACACCACCCATTCTAATCACAAAATGGCATACAAACTGCAACCAAGGATGTGCCTGAAAGCAGGAAAACGGAAATGAGGCTTGGTAGTTGATACTTACACAAGCACATTTGGCATTTAAGAACAAGATAACTCAACAAATAGCACTGTAACGAACTTGACTTGATCAACCACTACAGCCATGCACGGTAGATAAAATAGACAGAACTGAAAAGCATACAACCATATGTCCTTTAATATGGCTGCATCCAAGGGAAAACAATCAATCAAGAAAAATCAAAATAAAGCATATAAGTAGGTGGTTGGTAAGATTATATCTCCATTGAGCTAAGACAAGCATTGAAATGCACCAATTTAACTAGAACACATTTTTCAGCTACCTATTTCATCCCTTAACATCCGGCCGTGTGATGCTTAGTGCTTTGAAATACAACTACAAATAGAGTTTTCAGAAGAGATCATCCGCTCTGTAAAGCAGTTCTCATATGTAACAGTACCAGTGACTTTGATGCAGAAAGCTGCATCTAGAGAATTTACAATTGCTCGATATAAACTCTCAATGGAAAAATATACATATCTTTGTTTGAGATCCTATGTGAAGATGGCAGAATATGAGATGCATGGATAAAACAAGTCGGCACAGGATCCACCAAAAGAATAGCACGAATAAAATCATTATTTCCTGGACCCTACAACGGAAATTTCACGCTCATCCCGCCCATATCTCTATGACCACGCTACCAAGGTTCAAGATTCCCAGACAGCAACAATCAGCCACACCAACGCTCTATGATTCAACATGCTGTCAAACACTTAAACGAACGAAGAGTTATTGGCCGAGAAATCCACAGTAGAGAGGTTGAGAAAGCTTAAATTTTGACACTGAATTGCCAAACGTTTTCCAAAAATATGTTCTCTGAGTTTTCCCAATACAAACAAGAATCCAGCCCGACATGAACCTCAGAAACAAGAACATCACCGCTCAGAAAACGCGTCGAATACAGAATAAAACTGCGAACAGAACCCTAGTACATAAAAAAAATCAATGACCCAGTCAGATTTGAACTGATTACAGAACGTATGACACCTATCTGCCAAAAACAGGCTCCCACAAACATAAGCAAGGTCACACAAATCCAAAATAAATACAAGGAACCATAAGGTATGATAAGCCATAGTCCTATGTCCATCGGGTGATGGTTTCAAACTTCCCATCTACATTAGATGCACCAAAGGGTCCGATTTGAGCCCTGCAACTCAAACTCCCCGTATATGAAAACTCAATAAAAAAATTTGGAGAATTGTGAAGGACAAAGAAACAAAACGAGGAGATCCATGCCAGATAAATACAATAAACAGAAAACCCATCATCGAAATCTTGGAGAAAGACAAAAAATCAATCAAATCTGGGCACTCACCTTGTCTTCTTCAATCAAGCCCCTCTAGTGACAATGATTTTTATGCAGTACATGGAATCCTCGAACCTCTAGAAAGATGTTAGAAAACCAAGGTGGTAATAACTAATAACCACACCATGCACAGGTATCAACAGATATGATGATCCTTCCTGGTGTTCTTTCCAAAAGGAAGATAATAATAATACGGGGATTTGGAAATATGACACCAAAATGAAGGATGGAAAGTTTGGGAAAAGATGAGGGGAAGAAGAAGGGGGTTGTTGGGTCCTCTGGTTTTGGGGTGTAATTATTTTTAGGTGGTGGTGTTTCCACAATTGTAGCTGTCTTCACCACGTACGAGAATCTGAGACGCATACAACTGGGAAAAGCAGAAGCCTTGTTGGAAAATTTCGCTCAAATGAAGTACTTTTTATTTGGCTTTTGTTCGGTGTCTATTTCCACAAATTGCAGAAAAAAACCTTTTAACTGTTTATAAGATGACAGAAACTTCCTCAACTCAACATTTTAAATAAAGAGGAGAAAAAAAAAAACTATGCAATGATAACTAATGGAATATTGCATTTGCCAGAATGGCTGGGATCGAATAAATACACTAACTTCACTTTGTGCGTTGTTCATTATTGAGATGAATGGCTATTGTTGAATGGCTTCCTATATATTAGATACGTGCCTATGGTGCAGAAGCTAGATTTTCAAAGATACTTGTGGTTATTTCGCGCGCACCATATTAAAAACAGTACACATTATTGTTGATTGACGTTGAGTTGATACAGTTGTGTATGTAGTCACGCATGTGTGGCACATACTGTGCATCAATTCTTGTGCATTTATTCATTGAGAGATATTACGTGATGGGGCCGAGCCCCAATCATTATGCGCCACGTAGTACGTAGTGCCTGCCCCACCATTAAAAGGCCCACTTACCGCCCCCCGTATTAACCCACGCCTCTCAATTTAGTGTGAAGGATTTGATATGGATGCACTTAGAGTACACAGCCCACGTATGATAGAATTGCCTTGGTGCCATATCCATGTTTTATGGTAAACAAAAGGAGAAAAAGATAAAAGTTCCCTCACTCTATGCAAGTCCTGGTGAGGGGACGCGCACACAAATGCACACTTAAAAAATGGAAGGCCTAAATTCTAACATGATACATATATGTTAATTAAAAAAATATAAAACTTTTAAAATTTTAACCAAAATCAAATGACTTCCAATTGATTTTCGAAAAATATAAAAAAAAATTTAAACATTACATAAAATATTCTAGGGACCCAACATTAATCATAGATTTAATTTACACAACCCAATAATAATTTCAAACACAATATAAATCAAATCATAAAATCCACTGAGGGTTAATATAGTTTTTTAAAAAAAATTAACTCTCGAATACGTCAAAACCCTGGCTACCAGATCATAACCCTCGATTTCCTTCAGCAAGTTGGTCCCTCTATTACTATGTCTCAGTACCTAAAAAAGATTTTTAAAAATAGGATAAGAATTGAAGTTTTCGTACGAGACTCTCTCAAAATCCAACAGTAGAGAATTTGTCATAAATCAAATCAAATATAAGTTTAAGATAGTTCTATAAATAATACACGTTCAGAATAAACTTATAGTCGAAGCAATTCAAATAACACAACCATCAATTTCATGCTACATTAAACAATTATGGATGCATGAATAACTTTTTAAGTTTAATTATTAGAATTGCTTTTGCATGCATGTTTCTATTTAATGTATACAATTTAATTTTTACTTTCTTAAAACTTGTGGATTATAAAAAATGAGCAAAATTTTTGAAGTTCAAGGTAGTTTCTAATGATAGCTTAATACACAATTTATATTTTATTTACTTGGCTCTACACAAGTTTCTCGGCCGACATCAAGAATCATCATCAATCAGAACATTAGGAATCATCACCTAATATCAAGATGACAAGAAAATCAACATCCATTGATGCTACTTTCTTGGTATACCAATAACTACAACTGAGTCAATAACACCACCCTCAAGAAAAATGATGAAAGTTCGTATAATATCTCATAATTTTTAAAGTCTAAAATATAATTTTTGAATTATATACCTATACTTAAATTTAATAAAATCATAAAAAAATAAATAAATAAAGGTGATATCAGTTGGGTTTAGATGTGGCTCAGAGCCCACTGAAAATATCTAATTGAGTTAATTATAATTTTTAAAAAAAGTTTTTAACCATTAAATTTGAGCAAATTTTAAGTTAAATTCAAGCAAAATTCAAAAGTAAAATTTACCTAAGAACACCATTAGATCCACCTCGGAATGTAGATATCGTAATAGATCTATTTTCTTGAAATCGGATTTTGGTTGACCCAAAAAATTCATTTTTCAAAAATGACCGACCTCTATTTTTGAGTTTTTTCTGGTTTGGATCGAACTAGATCCGCTCTATTTAATCCAAGTTAATATGGATTTGGACTCAGTCCAGGATCCATATTGACTAGGATCTGGTCCAGGGTAGGATCTATTTTGATTTGGATCCTAGATCTAAATATAGTCTCATAATCCAACAATGACAATTTTAAAACTAATTGGAATTTAAAGTTTTAAAATTAACTAACTGATAATGCATGAAATGCATATCATATTATCATAAAATCATGCATTCATATAAACTTTTATAGCTTAAACACCCTTGTTTATATTGTTTTAGGTGTGAATGAGCTACGGTTCAAATTTCACTCAAATCAGAGTTAAAATGAGAAAAATAGAGCACTTTTAAGGTATTTGGAGCAATTTTTGAGGTAATTTAGATCTTGATCTGACTCAAGAGCTCAATTTTGGATCATAGATTGGTTCTCAAGCTAATATTATCCATTGTTCACATGATCCAAGGTTTAAAATAAGAAAAATTTCAAAAAAAAACCCTCAAAAGGTAGCACCTAAGATAGTTTTGTAGTTAACTTTATTTTGAGCTTATTTTTGAAATTATTAACAATTTTTAATGGTTTAAATAGGGAAAACCCTAGTAACCACACGTCCCATATGCTGCAAAAATGTCTCATCTTCTTCTTTCATCCTTTTCTTTCTCTTTTCCTTCTTTTCTCAAACTATCCTCCACCGGTACGAGGAGGAGCGATTTTTCTTTCCTTTCTTTTCTTTGTTATTCTTGGTGTTTTTGATGTGTTTTTTCTTGGTGTTGTTGTGTTTTGCAGGTTGTTGCCATTTAAGTGGAGGCTTTGCTTTGGATTTGGTTCGCCGTCTACCACCATTGAAGATTGATCGTGTTTTCTCTTCAACTGGTCTTCCTTCTTTTCTTCCACCACGATTCTTCCTCCTCGTACCTCGGTTTTCATTTGGACGTAGCAACTTAATGAGTGTAGCAGCCATAGCAAGGATGTGTGGAGTGTCTTTGCACATAAAGGTCCATTATTTTCTCTCCCTTTCTATTTTTCAGTTTTTATTTTTTATTTAAAAAAAAATATAAAGAAAAATTTTTTTTGGCCATTTTCTTTTGAGTTTTCATTTGGTTTTTTGGTATTAGGTGTTATTTAGTGTCTAAAATACGTTTATATGGTATGATCCTTTTCTTGGTGGTGTTTCATTCGAGTCTTGTTTCGTCTGGGTCTAAGAACTTAACCAAAATGGCCTGTCAAAAAAGTTTGAGTTTGTAAAATTTATATGTATAGATTCATGGCGTAGTATATTTTTATTTTTGCTTTGATTAGATTAAGTTTAGAGTAAATTGAGATCAGATTTGAGTTTCTTGGTTTTTGGATTTAGGTTTTTTCTAAAAATAAATTAGGCAAAATTAGTTTTTTTTTTATTTTTAATGTTTTCAACATATTTTATTGTTTTTCTTGAAATCGTTAGGTTTAAATTAGGTTTTTTTCATGGTTTTTAGTTCAATTAGGTTCAGATTTAGGTTAGACTTAATTTATATCATGTTCTTTATTTTTGGTATTCATTAGATTAATTATTTAGATTAAAATAAAATAGCCGATTTAGGGTTTTTATAAATCTTTTTTTTTTTAATTTATTGATTAGATCTAAGTAGTTCTTGTTTATTTTCAGTATTAGGTTAGTTTATTTAATGTTTAAGTCATGTTCTTGCTTTTTGTTAATTGCTTAAATTAGTTTTGTTTAATTAATAGATTAAATTAGAAAAAGTGATAGTTAATTGGACAAAATAAATAGAATAGTTTATTTCAACTAAATGGGATAGTTTATTTTCTATATTTATCAGTAGTTAAATTGTCATTTTATTTTCAAAATTTTAATTTTAGTAATTAGTTTAGATAATAGTTGTTTTATTTAATTATCAATTTTATTTAAACAACCTAATTTAGCAAAATTAGATATTAATCATTATTTTTTTTAATTATAGTTTTTAATTTACGTTAAATCTTGTTTTTCAGTAATTAGGTTAGTGTTAGTTTTAGTTAATAAGATTAAATTAGATTAGTTTAATTAAATTTAATTAGACATTAGATTAGAATAAATTATTGTAGCTGAATCATCCTTTTTATCAATTATCATTTTTTTTTTTAGCATAGTTTGCATTATTTCCATCATTGCTGTAGCTTTAATTTTTAATTTAGTCATTTTAATTTAGTAATTCGTGACAGTTTAGTTCTTATTTCAAGTTTGCAGTTTTGTTAGTTTAGATTAAAAAATAGCAATAGCCGAATCTTACTTTTCTTTATTTTTTTATTCATTGTTAATTAAATAGGTTAGTTTTACTATTATTTCATGTTTGTTAGATTAGCTTAATTTTAAATTCGTACATCATGATTAGATATTAGTTAGATAGTTAGTTATCTTGTTATTTACTTATTTAACATGCAAGTTTTTAAATTTGTGAAGTGTGTGTTAGTCGATTAGATAGTTTCTTGTTTTCTTCTTCTTGTTTGTTTGTTAGTTATCATGTTTCTTTATTCAGAAGTTAGTTTGTTATTTTATTTTATCATTTAGTGAGTTAGTTTAGTTAGTTTTAATTGTTGATATATGGTTTTCTTGTTTCTAGTTGTTAGTTATTAATGTTAAATTAGTTAGTTAGGTTCTTGATTCTTGTAATTTTGTTGAGTTGTTGATTTCTTAATTAGTTAGTTAGATTAATTTGAGTAATTAGATTATTTATTTCTTAGTTTGGATTAATTAGTTAATTTCATTAATATTTATTTATCCCTTTTTAATTTAGTCCCTCTTTATTTTGTAATTTAGTTTAGTTGGTTAATCTTGATAGTTCCCTAAATTTTGTCTCTTTAGTTTAGTCCCCTTTTATTTTAGTTTTCTCAAGTATTTAGTTAGTTTCTATATTTTCTTTATTTGATATTTTTTTGCTTATTGTTTAGAATATGATAGGTCCCTTTTTGTTTTTTTATATTACATGTCCCTATCGTGCCAACATAAATAGGAGGGTGGGCTGAGGTGAAAGTATCCAATTATCCTCTTAAAGCTCCCTAAATTTCATTTGAGGGTCCGAGCATAATTAAGATTTTTATTATTTTTATTTCCTTTTTATTCATATTAGCTTGTAATTAAGGGACAATATAAATTTTTTCTCAATTATTAATAAAGTTAAGTTCAGTGAATTATTTTGCCTAAGTTATATTCCCTGTGGAGATGATCTAACTTACTACTCTGCAACGAGTGCAAGAACTAGTTTTTAATTTATTATTTGGTGCACAGTTCTTGATTTTAAAATTATTATTTTCAAAATCATTACCACTAACCTTTAAATAAGATTAAGGATGAGGTAGAGTTCTACCCCATAAAGACTTCAAGAGTGGGCATCTCCCTTAGAATATTCTCTTGAAATATTAAAAATATTAATTAAATAAAATTTTTAAAAAATCAAAAGGAGACAAGGGAGTAGAGTTCTACGTCTATATGGAACGCCACCCCCTCTCTAGAAGGCTTAAAGAAAATATAAAAAGGGGGCTAGACCTCTCTCCCTTTAGAACTTGTGTTCTATATATATATATATATATATATATATATATATATATATATATATATATATATATATATATATATATATATAGAGAGAGAGAGAGAGAGAGAGAGAGAGAGAGAGAGAATTGTGTGGTTTATGAAGAAATAGAAAGAAAAGAGAAGAAAAATAAAAGCATACATTGATTTCTCTAGTTTTTCATACTTTGATTCAAGGTACAGGTTTCTCTCTTAATTTGCATAGGAAAGAGAATCATATAAACTGATTTGAGCATATGTTTAGAGGGAAAAAAGGAAAATCTGATTTTAAAGCTATATATATGTTGTTGATTATATATATATTTAATTTTCATGACTGTTGATTTCCCTGTTCATGCAATTTCAATATATATATATATGTATATATATTTCGGGTTTGTCGATTTGCCTTGTTCATGCATATGAAATTATATATATTTTAGTTTAGTCAATTTCTATGCTCATGCATTTGAAAATAACTAATTCAGGTTTGTCAATTTCATGCTCATGCATATGTGTTTCTACATTGCCGATTTCTTGCTCATGCATCTGAAAAATAAATTTGTAGTTTAAATTGCTGATTTCAGTGCTAAAAAAAATATACATTTTTTTCGCTCCTACTAATTTTAAGTTCTTATATGTATATGTATTTTGGTGTTAGACGATCCATGTACATGAATCTAATCATGTGCATGAATTTGGTCAGCAGTTGTGTAATATATGTCTGGCCGACACATATACATGAATCTGGTCATGTATATGGATCTGACCAACTGTCGATATGTTAATTCATGTTTGGAGACCAGTTGAAATTATATTGTGGCTGGCCGATTCATATACATAAATCAAACTAGCTGATATGATGATAGCTATGACTGGTCGATCCATATACATGAATCTATTCATTTACATGAATTAGCCCAACCAATGTTACTTATGACTAGCCGATCCATGTACATGAATTTGATCATGTATATGAATCTGATAAACTCTTTATAGATTTTTTATTCATCAGTTATATTTTTTGATCTGGTCGATCCATATACATAAATTTGATCATGTACATGAATCTGACCCATAGTTAATATTTTCTACATGGCCGATATGTGTACATGAATATGACCCATAGTTAATATTTTCTACATGGTCGATACATGTACATGGATATGATAATGTACATAAATCAGACCAACAGTTAATATTTTCTGCATGGTCGATGCATGTACATGAATCTGACCCGTAGTTGTATTTTCTGATATAGCAGATCCATGAACATGAATCTGATCATGTACATGAATCTGATCAGCAGTAGCTAATTTACCACATACCTGATTCATATTCATAAACTGATCATGTGCACAAATCTGATCGACACTTAATTTTTGTAAAGCTGATTTACGTACATGAAGATGATCATGTACATGAATTTGATTGAAAAATGTATTTTTCTGACTTGGTACATAAATTTGATCCTAAACCAATCAGTTTGCAATTGTGCATATCATATGCATGAATATGAAAATAATTAAATATTTGCATGACCATGATCATATGCATATGTTGTTGGTTATATGCATGAAATTGATCGTGAATGATGTGCTCTGTAAGCATTCTAATTGTATGTGTATGTGCTTAGCTAAATGTGCATTCTCTTTGTATTTTGAATATACATTGTGAACATAAATTATGAAATTGTGTGTGTTTTATATTCACTGAAATTTTTCAATTGACATAAGTCATTTTTTAGACATGTTAATGGTTATGTGTGAATCACTGCAGACCTATGTAGGCCAGAAGCATGTGTTGCTTCAATGTTATTGAAATTTTATGCATTGCAAAATAATTTTTTTAAATGATTAGTTTTCTAAATTTAATTACATTGTTAAATTATGAGGGCTAGGACCCAAAATTATTTTTTACATGTTGATTTGCAAAACGATTCTTGTATAAAGAACTTGAAACTGATTTAAAATGGTAAAAGAGATCAAAACAATATAATTAATCTTTTTCTCGATGTTCCTTTCACAATATAGGAATCTTAAATGGCGGTCATAGGGGACCGTAAGGATACTAAAACTCGGTGTGCAATTATGCTGTAGAACCCAATGTGTGGTTCACTTCCTGACTATGATTTTAGGGAGCTTTCAACCACTTTGCATGGGAGTGGTGTTGTTGACTCAGTTGTAGTTATTGGTATACTAAGAAAGTAACATCAATAGATATTGACTTTCATGATATCCTGATATTAAATATTGATTTCTAATGTTCCGATTGATAGTATTGATTCTTGATATCGGTTGAAGAACAAGTGTAGAATCTAGTAAATAAAATACAAATTATGTGTTAAACTATAACTGAGAACCTAACTTGAACTTCGAGAATTATTCTTATTTTGAGTATTTGTGTATTTAAGGAAAAGTGAAAATTAAACTTTTGTACATTTAAATAGGGATATGCATATAAAGGCAACTATGATAAATAACTTAATAAGCCATTCATGCATGTGCATTGAATCATTCATATTTTATTTTTCAGCATTAGTTCATGCATTTTTGCATATTTATTTTTTGCATGATATTTGGTTGGATGCTTGAATGGTAAGACAGTTGTGGTAAGTTATTGCTTATGATTTTCCTTTGAAAATTTATGCAAGATTTCATTTATGTTATTTTTTGTAATATTAAAATTTTAGAGAAATTCATGCGAGGACTTCAGTTATTACCCATTTTTTTTAAAACAATTTTACAGGCATATATGCTCAGTGATGTCTAGGACTGACTAGCAAGAGGATGCAAGACTTGTGACTGGGTATTTGGTTCTAACCAAAGCACAAGTTAGTACAGTTCTCTACAACTGTAGTCAGGAAAATGAACCGCACATCAGGTTCTTAGGAACAACAATTACATATGGTATTTAGTATCCTTACAATCCCCCATTACTGCCATCTAAGTTTTTCACTATTTCAGAGGGACACCAAGGAAGAAAATTATTACATTGTTTGATCTCTTTTATCATTCTTAATCAATTAAGAGTTATTTAAACAAGAACAATTATGCAAATCATTATGCAATAACAATTTCGAGCCATTGCCCATTTTAATTCAACAACGTAATTAATTAAAAAATAATAGCAAAATTATTTTGTAATACATTTACAATTTTCTATGAACAACACATGCTCATGGTTCTAAAAGGCCCATCAATGGTTCACACATAATTACTATACAATTTAATAACAATTTAAATGATATTGCAAATTTTAGTAAATGTGAATCACACAAAGATATTCAAACTGGTGCTCACAATACAACATCAAGTAATATTCATAGCAAATAAATGAATGCACACTGAACCAAGCATAAGAGTTTTACTATGTCAACAGGGAATCCAAAACTTTTACAACCATTTCAATATAACAGGAAAATTAAAACATCTAAAATATTCAGAATTACTAACTATCCAAGACAACAATTTTGACACTTTCTAATGGAAAGCAAAGTTCTGAGCATCTAAAAAATTTAGATTTCAATTTGATTTTCCAAACAGATTTCTTTTACATGCTAGAAATCAGATTTGTATGATATACCAAAAATCAGAATTTTCTTTTATAATATGTCAAACTTACTTTTAGAATCATCTTTAATTAAATATCCAAAACTCAACTAACATACACAACATGAACATGAATTAGTAACATGGATCTAAAACTTGACACGATATGACAAAAAACCACATAGGTGCACATCCAAGTATCACGAATCAACAAATGCGTGAATCAATGAATCTAAGTTTGGCAGATTAAAAATTATATCTTATACATATATGTATAAGATCTACATTCAGCAGATGTATATACATATTCAACACTTATAGAGGATTTAATAAAATAGATTTTTATAAAACAAAACTAGTTTTCATATGACTAAAGGATTCAATATATATTTTATTTGTTAAATGGGGACAAAACTTCCAAAATTCGTTGTTATTATATATATATCTTAAGGTTTGATCAGCTGGCAGGCCCTACTCGGCACCCGCCAAAATCAGGTTTCTGATTTACATACATATACCGATTTTAGTTGCATCTCAAACACATCACTACAACAAATCTGCGGATTAGCGACAACCTAAATCCGTCGCTAATCTGTTGCTAATCCGTCGCTAAATAGCTTAGCGATGGATTAGCATCGAATTAGCGACGGATATCTTCCATCACAAATTTTTCGACGCTAATAAGCGACAACATATATCTGTTGCCCATTCCGTCACTAATAAGCGACAACATATATCTGTCGCCCATTCCGTCGCTAATTAGCGGCAGACTGTATCTGTCGCTCGTTCCGTCGCTAAATTTCGACGGAATAACAAATGACAAAATCCGTCGCTAGTCTGTCTTCACTAAACGGAGGCTTCAGTTTGGCGATGAATTTATAGCCGTCGCTAATCCGTCTCTGAATTCAACGCCCATACTAATTAGCGACGGATATATCTGTCGCTAATCCGTCGCAAAAAAAGAAAAAAAAATATTTGAAAATTAAATATCAAGAAAAATTTTCTCGTGATACAATTTATATTTCCTGTGAATAAAAAATGAAGTACACAGCAAAATACATATAAAAGAAAACTAAAACAATTAATCGATCCACTTTAAAATTCGCAAGTTCTAATTATTTACAATTCAACATTTACATTTTTGAAACAAAAAGAAGGTAGAACAATATCAACACATAAATCTAATCATCGTCAAGATTTTGTGCGTCCTCTTGTTCAGTGTCTCGATCTGTCCCTTCAGCTCCACTACGCTGATTATCGCCATCAACCAACACAAGAAAAGAAATATCAGTATTGATAAACAAAATATACTGAAATATAGCCTACTCTATATATGATTCTATCATGCACATATGTGTTCTAAGGCAGTAAAAAAACTTTATACATGATTCTATCATGCTCATATGTGTTATAAAGCAGTAAAAAAACTTCATATGTGATTCTATCATGCTCATATGTGTTCTAAGGCAGTAAAAAAACTGTATATGTGATTCTATCATGCTCATATGTGCACTAAGGCAGTCAAAAAATTGTATATGTGATTCTACCATGCTCATATGTGTTCTAAGGCAAGCAAAAAACTGTATATGTAATTTTATCATGCTCATGTATACTCTAAGGCAGTAAAAAAACTTTATATGTGATTCTACTATGCTCATATGTGCCTTAAGGCAGTAAAAAAACTATATATGTGATTCTACCATGCTCATATGTGTTCTAAGGCAGACAAAAAACTTTATGTGATTTTATCATGCTCATATGTACTCTAAGGCAGTAAAAAAACTGTATATGTGATTCTACTATGCTCATATGTGCTCTAAGGCTGTAAAAAAACTGTATATGTGATTCTACCATGCTCATATGTGTTCTAAGGCAGGCAAAAAATTGTATATGCGATTTTATCATGCTCATATGTACTTTAAGGCAGTAAAAAAGTTGTATATGTGATTCTACTATGCTCATATATGCTCTAAGGCAGTAAAAAAACTGTATATGTGATTCTATTATGGTTATATGTGTTATAAGGTAGTAAAAAAACTTTATATGTGATTCTTGAAATGCTCATATGTGCTCTAAGGCAGTAAAATAACTTTATACATGATTCTATCATGCTCATATGTACTCTAAGGTAGTAAAAAAACTTTATATGTGATTCTATCATGCTCATATGTGCTCTAAGGCAGTAAAAAACTGTATATGTGATTCTATCATGCTTATATGTATTGTAAGGTAGTAAAAAACCTTTATATGTGATTCTATCATGCTCATATGTGCTCTAAGGCAGTAAAAGAACTGTATATGTGATTCTATCATGCTAATATGTGTTCTAAGGCAGTAAAATAACTTTATACATGATTCTATCATGCTCATATGTGTTATAAAGTAGTAAAAAAACTTCATATGTGATTCTATCATGCTCATATGTGTTCTAAAGCAGTAAAAAAACTGTATACCTGGCAGGTACCAGAGCTCATGTTGAATGCATACAGAGTTCCTTTGTCCTAAAAAAAGTTGCACAACTCATTATGGACAATGTTGGGAATGACTTCAACTAAAAAATACTGCATTTTGTCCTCAAGACGCTGAAAGACACCATCCCAATGTTGAGAAACTCTGTTTTGATGTCACATAATACGATACACTGTCGTATTTGATTTTATATGATATGATAATATGTCCTCTTGAAAAATGTTATATTATGACTGAATATGTTTTGCCATAAATCTAACGAGTATTTGATGCAAGGATATCTCACCCAAAAAGGATGAAGACTTCCTGTTCAAGTACAACTAGTGCAATCATACTCCTTGAAGAAAAAGCTTGATGAGCCATGCATTCCTAAAGTTCAACTGAAGAGATCAGCTACCTCAAGATGAAGATTTTCTTCTTCTTTAGAGTCATATGTAACAGAACCTTCAGGAACATGCATATTGCATATTACATACTCATTCATAAAAACTATATCATAAAAGTATACGATAGTTTCAAAAAGCTCCTTTTTGAAAACTAATAATTGTACCTTCTTACAACCCTTTATGAAAAAGATATTTTGACATGTAATAATTGTACCTTACATTATATACAAGACAACATGAAAAGAAATGTAGGAAAAAGACAAAACATGAAATCGGCTACATAGAGAAAAACAAATATAATATGTTTTTGAAAAGACTCTAGTTACCTTCTTTAAAGAAATGATTTCAAATATGGGTAAAAGACAAAACATGAAAATCGGCTACACAAAGAAAACAAATATAATATGTTTTTGAAAAGACTCCAGTTACCTTCTTTAAAGAAATGATTTCAAATATGGGTAAAAGACAAAACATGACGGTAAGTTTACCTCTTCTTCAGATTCTTCTTCATCACAGTAAGATCTTCTTCCTCCTCTTCTTCTTCAGTTTTTCTTCTTCCTCCGATTCTTCTTCTTCTCCTTCAGATCTTCTTCCTCCTCTTCTTCTTCAGTTTTTCTTCTTCCTCCGATTCTTCTTCTTCTCCTTCAGATCTTCTTCTTCCTCTTCTTCTTTCAATTTCTTCTACTTCTTCTTCTTCTTTTTCTTCTTCTTCCTCTTCTTTTAATTGATTCTTGTGCTGTGTTAGTTCTGTAGAAAAGAAAAGAAAAAGCGAAAAAAAAAGAAAAAAAAGAAATCGATGGATGTTGTTTCAGTTTATGTTTTTTTCATCATCCGATCTTCTATTTTGTATTTCATTTGTAGTTAAATTTGTTTTTGATTCATATCTTGTTCTTAATCTGTAATTCGTACATTAGTTGTTAATCGATTCCTGCATTTGTAATTCTGTTTTCATAATGTTTTTCTGTTTTCATAATGTTTTAGTGTAGTTTCCTGTTTTTATAATGTTTTAGTGTAGTTTCCTGTTTTTACTGTTTTCATGATGTTTTCATAATGTTTTAATGTTTTCATAATGTTGAGTTTTACTATTTTCATAATGCTTTTATAATGTTTTCATAGTTGTCTAAGAATATAGTTTTTACTGTTTTCATCATGTTTTTCTGTTTATTTTTTTTTGAATTTCTGTTTGAAGTCTCATTTAATTTGAATTCTTGTTTTTCATAAATTACATTTTTTTTCCTGATAACTGCATTTCTATTTGTTAATTCTCTTCGTAGTCTGCATATTTTGTTCTGTCATTCATTAGTTCCGGTTTTTATTTTGATTTCATTTACTTTGATTTCCTGCTTTTAATTTTTCCTTCATTTTCCTATTTTCGTTAAGTAAACTGTTAGTTAAGTGCTTGTAATCAGTCAGTTAGATTTCTTTCATATTTTTAGCATGTAATTAGTATTTTTTTAGTATAATTTTACTTCTATCTCTGGTACTGCTCGTGTTCATTTGAATTGTGCAGGATAGCATAGGAGTGGAGCGGAAGCGATTACGTGACACGAAGTACGAAGAATAAAGTTTCTTTTTACGTTTTAGTTTAGAATTAGGAATTTAATTGGGTTTGTAAATATTGCACTTTACGCCCTCTGCAAAGGGTATTCATTTGTTGTAATAGTTAGTTGTTTTTACTTTTCTTGAACATTTTACATTTCAAATAATTCGACAATAAAGATTAGTTTAGATTTGTGTACTTGAATACGATATATTCCCGTTCCCTGAGTTCGACCCGGTCTCATCCACTAGTGAGAACCAGTTTTTATTATTTGATGTCTGGTTTTCACATGTTTTACATTTAAAAATCTTTTCAAAATTACAACGATTTAAAAGAAGACATCAGAAACCAAGGATGGAGTTTTCATCAATCAGTCTAAGTATGCTCGTGAACTTCTAAAGAGGTTCAACATGAACTCAACTGCTTCAAAAGCTACTCCTATGAGCACTACTACTGTTTTGGACAAAGATGAAGATGGTAAGTCTATTGATACAAAGGTATACCGCGGTATGATAGGATCACTTCTCTATTTAACTGCTAGCCGTCCAGATATTTTGTTCAGTGTTTGCTTGTGTGCTAGATTTCAGTCAAATCCAAAAGAATCACATCTTAAAGCTGTAAAAAGAATAATGAGATATTTAAAAGACACAGTTGATTTTGGATTATTCTATTCAAAATCCTCTACATTTGATCTAATCTCATACAGCGATGCTGACTTTGCTGGAAGTAAATCTGATAGAAAAAGCACAAGTGGAACATGTCACATGCTAGGGCACTCACTAGTTTCATGGTTCAGTAAGAAACAAAATTGTGTATCCTTATCAACTACTGAAGCCGAATACATTGCTGCTAGCCTAGCCTGTACACAAGTCATCTGGATGAAACAAACCTTAAAAGATTTTGGTTTAAATTTTGAAAACGCAACTATTTTCTGTGATAATACTAGTGCTATAAACCTATCTAAAAATCCTATTTTGCACTCACTAACTAAGCACATTCAAATAAGACATCACTTCTTAAGAAAACAAGTCTTAAACAACATTATTAAACTCGAATTCATACCCACTAATCAACAGTTAGCAGACATATTCACTAAACCATTAAAACATGAAGACTTTACACGAATTAGAAGAGAACTCGGAATATGCAAACTAAGTGACTTATAAATTAATCACACTTATTAAGATTATTACTCCTTATAAGTTTTGTTAAAATCTTGTTTTAAAAGGATTTTCCTCTTATCGATTTTTTGTTATTCAAAGTCAAACTATGCTTCCATATTTTCGTATACTCTCAATACTCATAGAAACACATTCATCATGACACCTTCTTTATGTCTTTCAACTTGTCATCTTTCAAGTACACTCTCATAATGACTTCTTGTCCTATCTCCTTTCACTCATATCCATAAAAACTAATTATATTAAAAGCTATCATAACATTGTTCATATCTTTCATCTCTTTTGTCTTCTTGTGACAACCTCTCATACGATAAGCTAGTCGACCTCCAACCATGATATTATATTCCTCATAACTTTAATTATTATCCTTCATTGATTATATTCATGTGATATATTCCCTTTCAAAACCTCTTATCAATATACTTCTCTAAAAATCTTAAAACCCTTTATAAAAAAAATTCAAAGTGAGTATTTTTTAGTGACTATATTTCACGTAAATTTTTTTACTATATCATCGGTTATTTCATAGCTTAAGTATAATCTATTATCATCCTTTTCATCCTTCACATCTTTTATGAAATAATAATCACTCTCCTTTTTCGACAACCTGTCCTCTATTATTTTTTAATACTACTTGTACCACCTTTTTATTACCTCTTTCTCTCTTTATCTCATATATTTTATCTCTCTCTAAAATCGAGACTCATTAAAGTCTTGTCCTCAAGCAAAACTTTACCTCTTGTCTATCCTAACTCCACTTTATGTCATATCTAAATCAAGTGATAGTTGTCCTTTCTCATTTCTCTACATATTCGTATCATTTTTCTCTCTCCCTCTCTCTATATTATACGAAGCTCCTTTTTATCTGTGACCATCACTCTCTCATCCTATATCTCCCTCCAATAGAGACTCATTAAAACCGTGTCCTTTACTTTTATTCTCTTAAGTACCTTTAGTAATTTCTCTCTCTTATACAAATTGATTCTCCATTCTTGTCAAACCGAGCTTGTGACTCATTTAAAACTTAACTCTATTCTCTATGAACTTCCTCAAATCGAGTTTCTTTAAAAATATGTTTATCAAATAAACATTAATTCATGTCAATCATAACTTTATCTCATGTCTTTCTTCTCATATCAATCATGAATTTTTTATTACTTCTTATCCTACTCGACAATCCATATATGTCATCTCACTTTTCTCCATGACTACTCTCACTCCTTCTACACATATCCATAAAATTTTTCTTATACAAACAATTATTACTCTTCATTCATAAATATCTTTTTGTCTCATCACTATTTATAGTCAAAGTGTGTCCCTCTCATCCTTACGTATACTCATAAAACAATACAAATGTGAAGACACATTAATCATGACACATTTTTTTAAGGCATTCTTTTCTTTCAAAAATGTCATATCTTTCAAACCACATATCTGTATCACCCTTCTTTATGTCTAGTTATTCTTTTTCCACACATATCAAAATATATACTTATTAAATAACAAATTATTGCCTCTCACTCTCTTATCTTTGTTTGTCTTATTCCAAAATCACTCTTCACGAATTTGGAATGCTTCCACATCAAGTAATATCATGTAGAAAAAGTTGTTTGTTTTATTAGGCCATTATTTTCTTCACTCTCTTCAATATGTCACTCCATACTACATTCATAACTTTTCTCACTACTCGATACACTCTCCCATAGTTTATTTGTTCAAATCTATGTCCCTCTTAACTTACATATCAATATGATACACTATCTTCCACCATTGATTTGATTTGTCATTCACTAGCCCCTTAACTTACAACTCACGAATTTCCTTATTCAAACTACAATCCAAAAATCCTTCACTTCCAATATCATTCATTTCTTATCACCATTATTTCTCTTCTTCTATTTATTAGATTGATTCATATCTCATTCCCACAATTTTCTCTATTCTCTTACAAACCCTTACTTGTTCCAAGATCTTCTCTCTTGCTCATTTTCTTTTTGCTCTTGCAATGGCATTCTCGGGCACATCCGACTTACTCCAAGCTTCTGAGTTGAGATTTCCTGATCTCATTCACACTTATCACTCCATAAAATCTTTGACCATCCTACCAGGCAGCTTGATTCACCTTGAAGCCCTTCCAGCATTTGACTTACAAACTTCTCTTTCTGAACTTATTCATGTTCTAGCCTCTCCAAAACAAATGCCCATCTATCCTCACCTTATCAAAGTTTTCTACACCAACCTTTCTATCAACCATGATCACTCTTCTATCACTTCCATGGTACATGAAAAAATTTTCTCCTTTGACATATCTCAGTTAGGCAATATTTTGAATATTTCTTCTTACGGTATTGAACTTCCTAACGTTGTTCCTCTCGACCACTCTGTGTTTCAGAAAATCCTCCTCTCCACTCGCTCCACTCACTTCCCGTGGCATGAGAGCAATCTCCAACCTCATGCTCTGTTGTTATCCAAAATTCTTTCCTCCAATATCGTCCCCAAGTCGCCCTCCAGGGGATTTATTGCAAATGAAGTCTCGCTTCTTCTTTATGCCATTTTCTCTGCCTTTCCTATCAACTGGTCCAGTGTCATCTTCCACAACATGATAAACTTTCGTTCTTTTAAGTCTCTTCCCTTCGCATACTTCATCTCACTCATTCTTGAATTCTTCCAGATTCCTCTTGCAACCGATGTCGTCTACTACTCAAACAATATAATTGATGACTCCTCTCTTCATGAAGAAGAGTCCTCTCCTCTAAACTCTGACGATGAAGGCCCTCAAGAAGCAGATCAAGCAGCAACTTCTGACCTTGACATCTTCACAGCTATTGTCAATATTCAGAACACCCAGGATCTCCTTCTGAAGAATCAAGCTTCACTACAACTCGGCCATAATGCACTACTCCAAAAGTTTCACCCTTCCTCCGGCTCAAAATAAACTTTTTTTTGGGTCTGTAATAACTTTTAATTACTTTTGGTCTGTAATAACTCTCTTACTCTGATCCCTTCCTTTTTGTCCATGACAAAGGGGGAGAAAACCTGTCTCCATTATTGGAGAAATACTCTCTTTAAACATTTTTCAATATTTTATCATATTATTATTTCTATGCATAATGTCTTTATGACAGGGGGAGCATATTTTGTCATCATTAAAAAGGGGGAGAATGTTGAGAAACTCTGTTTTGATGTCACATAATATGATACACTGTCGTATTTGATTTTATATGATATGATAATATGTCCTCTTGAAAAATGTTATATTATGACTGAATATGTTTTGCCATAAATCTAACGAGTATTTGATGCAAGGATATCTCATCCAAAAAGGATGGAGACTTCCTGTTCAAGTACAACTAGTGCAATCATACTCCTTGAAGAAAAAGCTTGATGAGCCATGCATTCCTAAAGTTCAACTGAAGAGATCGGCTACCTCAAGATGAAGATTTTTTTCTTCTTTAGAGTCATATGTAACAGAATCTTCAGGAACATGCATATTGCATATTACATACTCATTCATAAAAACTATATCATAAAAGTATACGATAGTTTCAAAAAGCTCCTTTTTGAAAACTAATAATTGTACCTTCTTACAACCCTTTATGAAAAAGGTATTTTTACATGTAATAATTGTACCTTACATTATATACAAGACAACATGAAAAGAAATGTAGGAAAAAGACAAAACATGAAATCGGCTACATAGAGAAAAACAAATATAATATGTTTTTGAAAAGACTCTAGTTACCTTCTTTAAAGAAATGATTTCAAATATGGGTAAAAGACAAAACATGAAAATCGGCTACACAAAGAAAACAAATATAATATGTTTTTGAAAAGACTCCAGTTACCTTCTTTAAAGAAATGATTTCAAATATGGGTAAAAGACAAAACATGAAAATCGGCTACACAAAGAAAACAAATATAATAAAGGTTTTTGAAAAGACTCTAGTTACCTTTTTACAAACCCATAGAATGTCGACTTACTTGAAGTCATCATTCTCTTTGTATAGCATTAAATACCTCCTGTAAGAAATCCTTGTTAAAATATCCTTCTCAAAGAATGTCGACTTTCTTGTAGTCCGCATTCTCTCTGAAGACTTTGAAAAACACAACATAAAGAAAACACTTGACATGACTATGTACAAATAAATATCTCAAAGCACTCATTGTACTTACACTCATTTAAAGCAAAGAAGTACTTATGTACCTCAAATCATTAATTAGAATAAAGACAAAACTATAATCCAACGTTCAATGTACTATTGTAAGAAATAGACTTTTTACATAAAATATGTATTACCTAAAATATTACAAACGACTAGTGTACCCTATATTTTACTTTTATGGAAAAAGGCATTCTCGAATTTCTCTAAAAGATGTTTTTGAAATGGCATAACATTTCACATTTCAAAAAGGCTACGATTTCAAAATGTAACGACTACTTTTTTAAAAGCTATATAAACACACACAAATAAACTATTCGACAAGGGAATGGAATAGACGTGCGAGCTTACAACGAGAAAAATTCTATTCATTATTTGAAAAGAGAGCCTTGAAAAAGAAAGAGAAAAAGAAAAGAAAGAAAAGAAAGAAAAGAGAAAAAGTCAAGTCCAGCTCTTTGACAAAGAGTATCCTCTGAGTGACAAACAGAACATTCTGAGAATCCTTCATTCGTGCATTCATATCATTCTGAAGGTTCTATAGGAAGTATTATAACTTTCTGTTATTCACTATTTTCCTTCTTTGTTGAAAGAAGTAGACCTCTGAGAAAGAGGGTGTTGTCCTTCTCTGTTGAGAGAAGAAGACCTCTGTGGAAGAGGGTGTGCCCCTTCTCTATTGAGAGAAGAAGATCTCTGAGGAAGAGGGTGTTGTACTATTTATCCGGTGACTCGGATGTTATAGTGGAAAGCTCAAGTGGTTTGCTTAGGGACTGGATATAGGTCTGGGTACTGACCGAACCCGTATAAATTCTGTGTTTTATGTGTTGTGTCTTATTGCCTGATTATTTTATTTTATCGATCTTTATCGTATTTTACTATTCACCCCCTCTCTAGTGGAATTTCATTTGGTATCAGAGCAGGTTTGCTGGTTTCGACATAACAAGTCTTCCAGCACAAATGACATCTACCTCTTATGCTCGTGATATTGAAGGTCAACACGCATCTCGTCCTCCTTTCTTCAACGACTCCAACTATGGATACTGGAAGTGCAGAATGACTATATTTTCTCAAGTCCATAGATTTTGCTGTATGGAAAATTGTTGAGCATCCATACACATCTCCATCCGCAGACTATAACTTATGGTCTGATGAAGAAAAGAAAATGGCAAACCTAAATGCAAAGGCTATGAATGCCTTATATTGTGCCATTGATCAGAACGAATTCAACAGAATATCTATATGTGAATCTGCATATGATATTTGGCATTCTTTAGAAGTTATTCATGAAGGAACCAACAAAGTGAAAGAAGCCAAAATCTCATCTCTTGTCAGAAAATATGAGTTGTTCAAAATGAACAAAGATGAACCCATCACAGAGATGTTTACCAGATTCACCAACATCACCAACGATCTGAAATCTCTGGGTGTAACATATTCCCAGACAGACAAGGTGAAGAAAATCTTGAGATCTCTCACAACTGATTGGGAGAAAAAGACTACAGCTATTGAAGAAGCTCAAGATTTATCTAAGCTTACTTTGGACGACTTAATAGGCAATCTTATGGCCTATGAAGTCCACATGAAAGAAAGAATGGAAGAAGAACTACCAACAAAGAAAACTCTAGCCTTCCCAGCTCTATCTGAGGATAAAGACTCAGATAAAGAATGTGAAATTGCGCTACTAACCAGAAAATTCCAGCGCTTCATGAGAAAGAACCGGCTTCCAAACAAGCACAAGGAAAGAAAATATCCTAAGGAGGATCCCATGTGCTATCAGTATAATAAGCCAGGTCACTTGAGGCGTGACTGTCCCCTTCTCAAAAGAAAGTCCAAGACTGAGGAACCAAAGAAGAGGTTCTTCAAGAAAAAGGCTCTGCATGCTCAATGGGATGACTCAGAACCATCCACCAGTGAAGAGTCAAGTGATGATGAAGCCGAAACTGCAAACATGTGCTTCATGGCAAACAAAAGCTCTGTAAGTGAAATTTCTGAATTTTCCTTTGAGGAACTTCTAGATGCTTTTCAAGAACTATTTGAAGAATCTAGAAAATTAAGCTTCAAAAATAAAACTTTAAAATCCGAAAATTTAGAGCTTTCCCAGAAAAATAAAAAACTCAGCAGTGAAAACTGTGAAGTGAAAAAGAAAAATCTTCTTATTACCTCTGAAATCTCTTCTACCAGCTTCAAGACTAAAAATCCGCAAGTAGAAATTTCAGAATTAAAAAGTAAAACTGAAAACCTTATGAAAACGGTTTTCAAGTTTACTAAAGGAAAAGAGAACTTGGATAAACTCCTATCTTCTCAAAAAGTCTCTTTCTACAAGAATGGCATTGGCTACTCTCATTTCAACAAGCCTTCTTGTATGAATCAAAAGACCACGTTTGTGAAAGGTTCGTCTGAACCAAATAAGGAGTATTATAATGTTTATTTTTTTAACTCCTCTAAAGATGTAGACAAACCCAAATCCAAATGGATATGGGTTCCAAAGTCTAACAAAAAAGGACCCGATTGGGTACCAAAAAAGAGATTTACTTAATGTTTTGCAGGCTCCAAAGAAGAAGAACAGATGGATACTAGATAGTGGATGTTCAAAGCACATGACAGGACATCCAGACCTTTTTGCTGTTCTTCATCATAAAGAAAGAGGAACCGTCACCTTTGGAGATAACAACAAAGGTTTGATAATTGGTATTGGTAATATTGGTAACATAGATAAACCTCTTATCAAAGACGTTCTCCTTGTTAAAGGCTTAAAACATGACCTACTAAGTATCAGTCAAATGTGTGACACAGATTATAATGTTAGCTTTAATCATGATGCATGCCTCATAACAGACACCAACGAAAACATCATCTTAAAAGGTATAAGAAAGAATAACATATATGAACTATACCTAGAAAACATCACAGAACATTGCCTCATAGCTAATAATGACACTCAACATCTATGGCACATGAGAATGGGTCATGTCAATTCTAAATACATGTCTAAATTAGCTAAAGATAAGTTAGTACGTGGGTTACCCAAAATATCTTTTAAAAAGAATTATTTTTGTGATGCATGTCAATTAGGAAAACTGTCAAAATCATCTTTTAAATCAAAAAATATCATTTCAAGTAAAAGACCTTTAGAACTTCTCCACCTGGATCTTTTTGGTCGTTCTAGAGTAGCTAGTCATAATCACAATAAATACGTTTTTGTTATTGTAGATGACTACTCAAGATTTACTTGGGTAATATTTTTGAAAAACAAAAGTGACACGTTTTGTCAATTTGAAATCTTTTGTAAAAAATTACAAAATGAAAAATCTTGTTCTATTGTTAAAATCCGTAGTGACCATGGAGGAGAATTTGAAAATGAACTTTTTGAAAATTTTTGTAACTTGCATGGTATTTCTCATAACTTTGCCTTTCCTAGAGCTGCACCTCAAAATGGTGTAGTAGAAAGAAAGAATAGAACCCTTCAGGAATCTGCTAGAACTATGCTCCAACACAATAATCTTGCTAAATCCTTTTGGGCAGAAGCTGTTAACACTGCATGCTACATAACAAATAGAGTTCTCATTAGACCCTTATTAAATAAAACTCCTTATGAACTATTCTATGACAGAACTCCAAGAATAGACTATTTCAAAGTCTTTGGTTGTAAATGCTTTATCCTAAACACAAAAGATAGCCTAGATAAATTTGATGCTAAATCTATTGAAGGCATATTTTTAGGATATTCAAGTCATAGTAAAGCATACAGGGTTTTCAATAAGAGTTCTAATACTATTGAAGAATCTTTGCATGTTAGCTTTTGTGAATCTATAGATCAATCTGTTCATAAGCAAACTAACGATGATGATGTTGAAAGTACAGATTTATTGTTAGATAACACAGCTAAGTCTAATGAAGATGATCATCAAAGAACATATGTCGATATCAAAGATCATCCTCAAAAGCAGATATTGGGAGACCTGACAAAGGGGGTTCAAACTAGAGCTCAGCTAGAACGAATTGCAAACATGGCTTTCATTTCTCAACTTGAACCAAAGAAGATTGATGAAGCCATCATTGATGAGTTCTGGATGCTAGCCATGACTGAAGAACTGAATCAATTCCAAAGGAATGAAGTTTGGGATCTTGTACCAAGACCAAAGGATCATCCAATCATTGGGACAAGATGGATCTTCAGAAACAAGCTAGACGAAACAGGTAATGTTATAAGAAACAAGGCCAGACTAGTAGCTCAAGGATACAACCAGGAGGAAGGTATTGATTTTGATGAAACATTTGCTCCTGTTGCTAGACTTGAATCTATTAGAATGTTTTTAGCATATGCAAGCTATATGGATTTCAAATTATATCAAATGGATGTTAAAAGTGCTTTTCTAAATGGATTTATAAATGAAGAAGTTTATGTAAAACAACCTCCAGGATTTGAAAATGAACAATATCCAGATCATGTTTTCAAACTCAAACATTCTTTGTATGGTTTAAAACAAGCACCTCGTGTTTGGTATGATAGACTTAAAACCTTTCTGTTAAAAACTGGTTTTTCTGTAGGGAAAGCAAACTCTACATTATTTGTTAAAATAGTGAATAATCATACCCTAATTGTTCAAATATATGTAGACGATATCATCTTTGGATCTTCTAACAACACTCTTTGTGAAGAAATTTCTAAGTCCATGCAGAAAGAATTTGAAATGAGTATGATGGGAGAACTCACCTACTTTCTTGGACTGCATATTAAGCAAACCAAGGATGGAGTTTTCATCAATCAGTCTAAGTATGCTCGTGAACTTCTAAAGAGGTTCAACATGAACTCAACTGCTTCAAAAGCTACTCCTATGAGCACTACTACTGTTTTGGACAAAGATGAAGATGGTAAGTCTATTGATACAAAGGTATACCGCGGTATGATAGGATCACTTCTCTATTTAACTGCTAGCCGTCCAGATATTTTGTTCAGTGTTTGCTTGTGTGCTAGATTTCAGTCAAATCCAAAAGAATCACATCTTAAAGCTGTAAAAAGAATAATGAGATATTTAAAAGACACAGTTGATTTTGGATTATTCTATTCAAAATCCTCTACATTTGATCTAATCTCATACAACGATGCTGACTTTGCTGGAAGTAAATCTGATAGAAAAAGCACAAGTGGAACATGTCACATGCTAGGGCACTCACTAGTTTCATGGTTCAGTAAGAAACAAAATTGTGTATCCTTATCAACTACTGAAGCCGAATACATTGCTGCTAGCCTAGCCTGTACACAAGTCATCTGGATGAAACAAACCTTAAAAGATTTTGGTTTAAATTTTGAAAACGTAACTATTTTCTGTGATAATACTAGTGCTATAAACCTATCTAAAAAACCTATCTTGCACTCACGAACTAAGCACATTCAAATAAGACATCACTTCTTAAGAGAACAAGTCGTAAACAACATTATTAAACTCGAATTCATACCCACTAATCAACAGTTAGCAGACATATTCACTAAACCATTAAAACATGAAGACTTTACACGAATTAGAAGAGAACTCGGAATATGCAAACTAAGTGACTTATAAATTAATCACACTTATTAAGATTATTACTCCTTATAAGTTTTGTTAAAATCTTGTTTTAAAAGGATTTTCCTCTTATCGATTTTTTGTTATTCAAAGTCAAACTATGTTTCCATATTTTCGTATACTCTCAATACTCATAGAAACACATTCATCATGACACCTTCTTTATGTCTTTCAACTTGTCATCTTTCAAGTACACTCTCATAATGACTTCTTGTCCTATCTCCTTTCACTCATATCCATAAAAACTAATTATATTAAAAGCTATCATAACATTGTTCACATCTTTCATCTCTTTTGTCTTCTTGTGACAACCTCTCATACGATAAGCTAGCCGACCTCCAACCATGATATTATATTCCTCATAACTTTAATTATTATCCTTCATTGATTATATTCATGTGATATATTCCCTTTCAAAACCTGTTATCAATATACTTCTCTAAAAATCTTAAAACCCTTTATAAAAAAAAATTCAAAGTGAGTATTTTTTAGTGACTATATTTCACGTAAATTTTTTTACTATATCATCGGTTATTTCATAGCTTAAGTATAATCTATTATCATCCTTTTCATCCTTCACATCTTTTATGAAATAATAATCACTCTCCTTTTTCGACAACCTGTCCTCTATTATTTTTTAATACTACTTGTACCACCTTTTTATTACCTCTTTCTCTCATATATTTTATCTCTCTCTAAAATCGAGACTCATTAAAGTCTTGTCCTCAAGCAAAACTTTACCTCTTGTCTATCCTAACTCCACTTTATGTCATATCTAAATCAAGTGATAGTTGTCCTTTCTCATTTCTCTACATATTCGTATCATTTTTCTCTCTCCCTCTCTCTATATTATACGAAGCTCCTTTTTATCTGAGACCATCACTCTCTCATCCTATATCTCCCTCCAATAGAGACTCATTAAAACCGTGTCCTTTACTTTTATTCTCCTAAGTACCTTTAGTACTTTCTCTCTCTTATACAAATTGATTCTCCATTCTTGTCAAACCGAGCTTGTGACTCATTTAAAACTTAACTCTATTCTCTATGAACTTCCTCAAATCGAGTTTCTTTAAAAATATGTTTATCAAATAAACATTAATTCATGTCAATCATAACTTTATCTAATGTCTTTCTTCTCATATCAATCATGAATTTTTTATTACTTCTTATCCTACTCGACAATCCATATATGTCATCTCACTTTTCTCCATGACTACTCTCACTCCTTCTACACATATCCATAAAATTTTTCTTATACAAACAATTATTACTCTTCATTCATAAATATCTTTTTGTCTCATCACTATTTATAGTCAAAGTGTGTCCCTCTCATCCTTATGTATACTCATAAAACAATACAAATGTGAAGACACATTAATCATGACACATTTTTTTAAGGCATTCTTTTCTTTCAAAAATGTCATATCTTTCAAACCACATATCTGTATCACCCTTCTTTATGTCTAGTTATTCTTTTTCCACACATATCAAAATATATACTTATTAAATAACAAATTATTGCCTCTCACTCTCTTATCTTTGTTTGTCTTATTCCAAAATCACTCTTCACGAATTTGGAATGCTTCCACATCAAGTAATATCATGTAGAAAATGTTGTTTGTTTTATTAGGCCATTATTTTTTTCACTCTCTTCAATATGTCACTCCATACTACATTCATAACTTTTCTCACTACTCGATACACTCTCCCATAGTTTATTTGTTCAAATCTATGTCCCTCTTAACTTACATACCAATATGATACACTATCTTCCACCATTGATTTGATTTGTCATTCACTAGCCCCTTAACTTACAACTCACGAATTTCCTTATTCAAACTACAATCCAAAAATCCTTCACTTCCAATATCATTCATTTCTTATCACCATTATTTCTCTTCTTCTATTTATTAGATTGATTCATATCTCATTCCCACAATTTTCTCTATTCTCTTACAAACCCTTACTTGTTCCAAGATCTTCTCTCTTGCTCATTTTCTTTTTGCTCTTGCAATGGCATTCTCGGGCACATCCGACTTACTCCAAGCTTCTGAGTTGAGATTTCCTGATCTCGTTCACACTTATCACTCCATAAAATCTTTGACCATCCTACCAAACAGCTTGATTCACCTTGAAGCCCTTCCAGCATTTGACTTACAAACTTCTCTTTCTGAACTTATTCATGTTCTAGCCTCTCCAAAACAAATGCCCATCTATCCTCACCTTATCAAAGTTTTCTACACCAACCTTTCTATCGACCATGATCACTCTTCTATCACTTCCATGGTACATGGAAAATTTTTCTCCTTTGACATATCTCAGTTAGGCAATATTTTGAATATTTCTTCTTACGGTATTGAACTTCCCAACGTTGTTCCTCTCGACCACTCTGTGTTTCAGAAAATCCTCCTCTCCACTCGCTCCACTCACTTCCCCTGGCATGAGAGCAATCTCCAACCTCATGCTCTGTTGTTATCCAAAATTCTTTCCTCCAATATCGTCCCCAAGTCGCCCTCTAGGGGATTTATTGCAAATGAAGTCTCCCTTCTTCTTTATGCCATCTTCTCTGCCTTTCCTATCAACTGGTCCAGTGTCATCTTCCACAACATGATAAACTTTCGTTCTTTTAAGTCTCTTCCCTTCGGATACTTCATCTCACTCATTCTTGAATTCTTCCAGATTCCTCTTGCAACCGATGTTGTCTACTACTCAAACAATATAATTGATGACTCCTCTCTTCATGAAGAAGAGTCCTCTCCTCTAAACTCTGACGACGAAGGCCCTCAAGAAGCAGATCAAGCAACAACTTCTGACCTTGACATCTTCACAGCTATTGTCAATATTCAGAACACCCAGGATCTCCTTCTCAAGAATCAAGCTTCACTACAACTCGACCAGGATGCACTACTCCAAAAGTTTCACCCTTCCTCCGGCTTAAAATAAACTTTTTTTTGGGTCTGTAATAACTTTTAATTACTTTTTGTCTGTAATAACTCTCTTACTCTGATCCCTTCCTTTTTGTCCATGACAAAGGGGGAGAAAACCTGTCTCCATTATTGGAGAAATACTCTCTTTAAATATTTTTAAATATTTTATCATATTATTATTTCTATGCATAATGTCTTTATGACAGGGGGAGCATATTTTGTCATCATCAAAAAGGGGGAGAATGTTGAGAAACTTTGTTTTGATGTCACATAATATGATACACTGTCGTATTTGATTTTATATGATATGATAATATGTCCTCTTGAAAAATGTTATATTATGACTGAATATGTTTTGCCATAAATCTAACGAGTATTTGATGCAAGGATATCTCACCCAAAAAGGATGGAGACTTCCTGTTCAAGTACAACTAGTGCAATCATACTCCTTGAAGAAAAAGCTTGATGAGCCATGCATTCCTAAAGTTCAACTGAAGAGATCGACTACCTAAAGATGAAGATTTTTTTCTTCTTTAGAGTCATATATAACAGAACCTTCAGGAACATGCATATTGCATATTACATACTCATTCATAAAAACTATATCATAAAAGTATACGATAGTTTCAAAAAGCTCCTTTTTGAAAACTAATAATTGTACCTTCTTACAACCCTTTATGAAAAAGGTATTTTGACATGTAATAATTGTACCTTACATTATATACAAGACAACATGAAAAGAAATGTAGGAAAAAGACAAAACATGAAATCGGCTACATAGAGAAAAAAAAATATAATATGTTTTTGAAAAGACTCTAGTTACCTTCTTTAAAGAAATGATTTCAAATATGGGTAAAAGACAAAACATGAAAATCGGCTACACAAAGAAAACAAATATAATATGTTTTTGAAAAGACTCTAGTTACCTTCTTTAAAGAAATGATTTCAAATATGGGTAAAAGACAAAACATGAAAATCGGCTACACAAAGAAAACAAATATAATAAAGGTTTTTGAAAAGACTCTAGTTACCTTTTTACAAACCCATAGAATGTCGACTTACTTGAAGTCATCATTTTCTTTATATAGCATTAAATACCTCATGTAAGAAATCCTTGTTAAAATATCCTTCTCAAAGAATGTCGACTTTCTTGTAGTCCGCATTCTCTCTGAAGACTTTGAAAAACACAACATAAAGAAAACACTTGACATGACTATGTACAAATAAATATCTCAAAGCACTCATTGTACTTACACTCATTTAAAGCAAAGAAGTACTTATGTACCTCAAATCATTAATTAGAATAAAGACAAAACTACAATCCAACGTTCAATGTACTATTGTAAGAAATAGACTTTTTACATAAAATATGTATTACCTAAAATATTACAAACGACTAGTGTACCCTATATTTTACTTTTATGGAAAAAGGCATTCTCGAATTTCTCTAAAAGATGTTTTTGAAATGACATAACATTTCACATTTCAAAAAGGCTACGATTTCAAAATGTAACGACTACTTTTTTAAAAGCTATATAAACACACACAAATAAACTATTCGACAAGGGAATGGAATAGACGTGTGAGCTTACAACGAGAAAAATTCTATTCATTATTTGAAAAGAGAGCCTTGAAAAAGAAAGAGAAAAAGAAAAGAAAGAAAAGAGAAAAAGTCAATTCCAGCTCTTTGACAAAGAGTATCCTCTGAGTGACAAACAGAACATTCTGAGAATCCTTCATTCGTGCATTCATATCATTCTGAAGGTTCTATAAGAAGTATTGTAACTTTCTGTTATTCACTGTTTTCCTTCTTTGTTGAAAGAAGTAGACCTCTGAGAAAGAGGGTGTTGTCCTTCTCTGTTGAGAGAAGAAGACCTCTGTGGAAGAGGGTGTGCCCCTTCTCTGTTGAGAGAAGAAGACCTCTGATGAAGAGGGTGTTATACTATTTATCCAGTGAGTCGGATGTTATAGTGGAAAGCTCAAGTAGTTTGCTTGGGGACTAGATGTAGGTCTGGGTACTGACCGAACCAGTATAAATTCTGTGTTTTATGTGTTGTGCCTTATTGCCTGATTATTTTATTTTATCGATCTTTATCGTATTTCACTATTCATCCCCCCTCTAGTGGAATTTCACCCAAGACATAGCAGGGTCATTTGGACGTTGAGAGTTGATGTTGGCGGGAGAACTCTGTGAGCCCGGGCTGCAGGAGGCAACGACTGGTGTGGTGTTCATGTGACTCCCAAACCTGAACACACGACCCTTTTTGGGTTAAACAGTTGCAGTTACCCATGCTGTAGGATCCAAAGGCGGATGCTGAGTGGAGTCATCGCCATATCGCTGTACCATTTGCTGCTCGTAGGACTCCTATAATGTAATGATTAGAATATGAATTAATAATTAAGAATTACAATATTTGTGATAACGTAATTTATAGTAACTTGTCTATTACAATGTTTATTAATAAAATAAATACATACCGCTGTCGCTCTCGCCTTCTCTGATACGAACTCTCCCGTGGTCTTACGTTTATGTGTTTTAACAAACATATCCTTGTATGACACAATGCCACCTTTTTCTGCTTCTTGCAAAGTGAAATGATAAAAGATTTAGTTAACACGTTTACAACAATACTTTTAAAACTGACAATATATATATATATATATATATATATATATATATATATATTGATGAGTTACTATTTTCTTCTGGTGTCTCCCAAAAGTCCTAGATCCACTTGTATGTAGATGGGCTTCGAGCATTTTCGCTCGATTTTGTGCAGCCTTCGCTGAGCGGTTTTGAAATGCATCCTCCGCCCACTTGTCACACATTTCCTCTCAATAATCTCTCCTGATAGTAATAAGGCCATGACCCTTCCACTGTAATGGATCATCTATTCCGCCAGATGCTTTTTTGGCAGCAGTCTTCATATTGTGCAGCATGTCTGCAAATCGATTGACAACCACCTTCTGCCACACTTTCCTTGCATCATGTTCCTCAGCCGTAGTCACGAAGCAATTTAAACCTATATATATTTTCAGAAAGTTAGTAGACATGACTATAACAAAAAATTAAATATGAAACACATTAACTATGACAAACAACTATATACCGTGAATGAGGACCACAATCTGTCTATCATCTCTTTTGGATACTCTTTCCATTGAGCGACCAGTCTTGGTAGATGTTAAAGTAGTGAATTCCTAATATCGCGTACTACTTCTTCTGGCTCAAACCTCGTGCTGCACATGAATTGGTACACAATAAATATCAATATACAATATTTATAAGATATGCAATAAGTGAAAATGAAATACTTACGGTCGATTATCGATATACACTATTCGAATGAGTCTTCTTGTGTCAGACTCAGAAGACCCTGCATCGTGTGTTGGCTCCTAACTTGTATGATCAACTGGTATAGGTGGGTCATGTACAGGCGCAACATCATCTGTAAAAAAATACGTTAGAAATTCTTAGAATGCACATTTCAACTAATCAAGTATCCAAGTAAAATGATATACCTATCAAAGGAGCCCGTGAAGATGAAGGCTGAGACTGACTACCACTAGGTGATCGACCACTGTAACCTCCACGAACCATATTCTAACAAATAAAAAATGTTAAAATATACATTCAAATTGTTTCAAATCAATCACATCAAGTATTACAATATATTCAAATAATTCAAATCAAGTATTGCAATACATTCAAATCATTCAAATTATTTACATCAAGTATTGCAATAATACATGCAAAACATTCAAATTATTTACATCATGTATTGCAATAATACATTCACAACATTCAAATCATTCAAATCTAGTATTGCAATAATACGTTCAAATACAGGTTTATATTACAAGATTTTGCTCACTAGATTGATAATTCTTCCTCATCACTTGTTTGACTTTCATATTCTTCTTCTTCTTCATCTTCTTCATGATCTTCTTCTTCTTCATTGTTTGCCCATCCACTTGGTATATCATTTGGATCACATTCTTCTATGAATGTTTCATCGACCAATGGCGATATGACATGCATATCATGCGCAACATCGTGACCATAAGAGAAGTCATAGATTGGAATGATATGTTGTATTCCTGGTCCTTGAAATACAACATGAAGTGATTTGGACAAGCATCTATCTTTTTATACCCCATACCTAGAGCGTTGACCATAACTTTCACACGATAGAAATTTTGTGGCAATTTCTCATCTTTGGGCAACATACTCTTCACAATCATGCACAAATGGTCAAAACATGATTGACTCAAATTATACTCAGACTTCAAATTCATTAGTTGAAGAACTACAGACAAGATAGTGTAACTCTTGCAACCGTTCCAAAGTGGTTCATCAACATCTCTAAGTAAATCATAAAATCTACTAGATGCATCGTTTGATAATTCTTCATCTACTGCACTTCTTCCATCACTAGGACCTATAGCAAAACCGAGTTCTGTTCCTGCGACATCAAATATCAAATTCATATATGGATTATCGTGCACCACATTCACTCGTGCATCAAAATTGTTTCTAAATTCTTCTCCATGAAACGTCCAATTCTGATAATCACTTACAAACCCCTTCATGTATAGGTGATGTCTAACGCCATGAGGTTCTACAAATCGATTATTCTAACAAATTTTGCAGGGACACCTAATCCGACCTATGGGATCCACTGTACTGACACTTGCAGTTGCAAATTCAATAAAACTTTCAACACCATTCATATATTCATGCGATAACTCATTGTCAACTACCCTACGATACATCCATTCACGGTTTGCAGTTATTTTGTCGTATGATGTTACCAAATATATCCTAACCAATTAAAAGAGAACTATCAGAATGCTATGATGAAGAAAATATCAAATTTATCATGCAATATATGATGTCATACAATCACAAGAATTATGATGCATGCATTGATAACTTAATATTTTCATGTGCAAAACTATTCATAACACGATGCATTAATTTAAAGCATACTTTTATTATAGAATTTCACATGGAAGTCATAATTAAATTGAAATTAACTACATGCAAGCATGAATATAATCACATCAAATATTACAATACATGGAAATCATGCATATAAAAAAAATGTCAAACATGTACCTGCAACAAACACACTTCAATATCTCGCTAACTACCACCATGCCTAGCATGGAATCCGTACTCCAAAAATAAGAACACTTCTATTCACGTACATTAAAATCATGCTTAGCATGATCTCCAAACTCCAACAAAGCAGTCCTAGATATCAACAACTAAGTGAGCGTGTGAACAGTAAAATGTTGCATCTAATAAATTAAATAACATATGAAGGGCTTGCATCACTTACTCACCATGAGTATTTACCCGTTTTGCATTGTTTTTGTCAATTACTTACCACGGGTGGCAGAGCACAAGCGAGATACGTTGAGAAATCTGCAAGAGATAATGTGTTAAAATGAAATCACAATGTGTTAAAATGAAGATACTCCAGAGGCAGTGATCGTCTCCCGAAGCGACAAGCACAACGTGATGACGTGGTTTAGGAACTCGACGAGCATGGGGCTCTTGAACCACGACCCATCACTCCCTACCAGAAAAAAAAATAGAGGCCGGAGGGACGACCACCTGCCGCAAAAAAAAAAGAGGCAGGGTCGCCCCCCTCTCCCTTACCAGAGGATCATGAGGGCGACCCTCTGCCTGAATAAAAAAATGAGGCAGGGGGCGACCTCCTGCCGGAGAAAACAAACGAGGCAGGGGTTGCCCCACTGCCAAAAAAAGAGAGGCACGAGGGTGACCCCTTGCCCGAATAAAAAAATGAGGCAGAGGGCGACCCCTTGCCGAAAAAAAAGAGGCAGGGGGGGGGGGGGGGACCCCCTGCCGGAAAAAAAAGAGGCAGGGGGTCGCCCCCAACCAGAAAAAAGGGACAGAGGGTGACCCCCTGCCGGAAAAAAAAGTCTGAGGGTCGCCCCACATGCCGAAAAAAAAAGGGTCAGGGGCCGACCCTCTGCCATAAAAAAAATAATAAATGGCAAAAAAAGGGGCAGGGGACGACCCCCTGCCAGAATTAAACTACGAGGCAAGGGGGTCACCCCTTGCCGGAAAACACAAAACGCGGGAGGGGGTCGCCCCCTGCCTCGGTTATTTTTTTTGGCAGGGGGGCGCCCCCCCTGCCGGAAAACAAAAAATGCGGTAGGGGGGTCGCCCCCCCTGCCGGAAAATAAAACACGCGGCAGGTGGTCAGCCCCCCTGCCGAAACACACAACACGCCACAGGGGGTCGACCTCTTTGCCGAAATATACTAACGAGGCAGGGGGGCCGACCCCCTGCTGGAAAACAAAAAATGCGGCAGGGGGGTCGCTCCCCTGCCGGAATACACAACACGCGACAGGGGGTCGACCCCCTTGCCGGAAAACACAACACGCGGCAGGGGGGCCGACCCCCTGCCAGAAAAACTAAAAGGGGCATTCGCCCCTTTTATCAGAAAAAAATGTTTTTTATCGGAAAAACCTGGGAGACGCAGGTCGGGGACGATGGACCGGGGGCAACGGCCAAGGCGGCAGGCCAGGGAGCGACGGGCGGTGGGGGCCAGGAAGACATCGACAGACGAGATATGGGGCAGCAGGAGAGAGAGGGCGGCTGGCGGGAACAACGGAACAAAAAAGAGAAAGAGGGCTCCGATTAGGGATTTATGCGACATTTAGCGACACCCTAAATCCGTCGCAAAGCCGTCATAAAATAATATAACTACGTAGCGACAAAACTATTTCGTCGCTAAATCCATTGATATGGGTGCATGTATGCAGGCACGTGTACCCTCACACCATGTATAAAACTCAGTTTTATACACTCAAACATAACCTAAGTATCGGTTCACAGTTCAACGTGAACTTGATTCGATAAACACAGATTGATCAACCAAATAAATCTGATCCAAACACAGATAATCATACTTAATATTATGACTGCTATAATTTTTTTTTTGCTTATCAAAACTTGAATCAAGAATCAATATTCAACTCAGCTAACATAGTTTCAGATTTGACAGAATCCATAAATTTGTATGTATATATATACATATTTGATTCCTCTCTCAAACCCATATTTGATTCAGCCCACGAAAAATCCTCGTACCTTATTTGTGATTTTAACACCAAAAAATATAAGAGGAAAGAGGCGTTGAAGAGGTGAGCACGCTGCAGCTCTCTCTCTCTCTCTCTATATATATATATATATATTCTTTCTCTTTTTTTTTTCTATGCCCAGCTTTCTCATCTCTCTCACAAATCTGATTTTAAATCTAGTGGGACTCACCTCGAAGGGACGTCCCACCCTTGAGAAAATAGAAAGGCTTCTTCCTATTTTAAAACTATATATATATATCACTTTAAATAAAGATAAATTTCATCTTAGCCTAATATGTTATGGAACTTGGCAATGGCTCCAAGATCCATATTATAATTGGATTATGATTTTTTGCATCAGATCAAAGATCCATATTATAACTAGATTATGGATCTTGGCAAGGGTTCAAGATTTATATCACAAATGGCTCATGAATCTTGACAATAGATCCAAGACCCATACCAAGATCCATATCACATCAGCCATTATATACCCATTTTACAAATATATTTTGATTTAGTAAAATAAAAATATATTTATTTAATAAAAAATATATTTATAAAATTTTAAAATTAGATACAATTCATGAGATATTACATCTCTACCCTCTTAAAAGAATTTCATCAATGAAATAATAATGTACCGAATAAGTGTGGGCAAATAATGTTCAAGCATATCAGTCTCAGGCCCTCAAGTGCACTCGTCAGTCTATGATGTTGCCACCGCACACTCATGAACGAAATTATCTTACTCTGAAGTACTCACTCCTGACGATTCACAATCTCTATCGGTCTCTCCTTCCTCTTGAAGTCCGGTTGTACTTTGATTGTCTCATACTAGATAACATATGAGTGATCTGGTATATACTTCCTCAACATCGAAATGTGAAAGACATTGTGGGTCTAGAAAAACTGAGGTAAAAGTGCTACGCGATACGTCGACTCACTAACTCACTCAATGATCTCAAAAGGTCTTACACACTGAGGATTAAGCTTCTTATTTTTTTCTAAACCTGAAAACACTCTTCGTCGGTGATATTCGAACAAACACATGCTCGCCCACTGCAAAACTGAGCTCCCTACTGTGTTGGTCGATGTAGCATTTCTATCAGCTCTTTGTAACAATCAATTGTTGGTGAATCATTCACACCTGATTTGAATAGTGTTAGATCACCTTTGGAGACTCAATCACTCTAACGCCAACCTCATCCCAACACATCGGAGATCTACAAGGTCTACCATAGAGAGCTTTATATGAGGCTATATCAATACTAGCTTGATAGATATTGTTTTATGAAAACTCTGTAAGCTTCACATGCTTATCTTAGCCTCTTACTCAACCCAGTGTACATGCTCTCAACATGTTCTCAAGGGTCTGGATCATACGCATTGTCTGACTATCAGTCTACGAACAAAAAGTTGTACTAGACTTTAGTGTGGATCCCAAGGCTTTCTATCTCATCAATGTATAAATCTGTTAAGCTCTCCAAACTCTGACTTACCTTGATTGGTAGAAAATGTGTGCTCTTCGTCAGTCGGTCCACTATTACCTAGATAGTATCATGCTGACGACGGGTCATTGGCAAATCCACTATGAAGTCCATCAATATGTCATTTCACTTTTACTCGGGGATGTTCAATGGTTGTAACACACTACAAGAAAAATGTTAATTGGCGACGACAATTTATGACAGAAATAATCTATCGTAATTTTGCGATAGATTAGCAAGAAAAAATTAGTCATCACTAAAATTGGAATTAGTTGCAGAATTAGCGACAGAAAAAATTTGTCTTAAAATTCATCGCTAATTAGCAACGAATTAGCTATGGAAACGTTGTCTCAAACTTCGTCTCAACTTTGCGATGGATGAGCGACAAAATTTTTCTGTCGCTATTTAGCGATGAATTTTGAGATAAAATTTTTTCATTGCTAATCTATCGCTAATTTTTGATGTAAAATGGCCAATCTAGGGCACAAAATTAACTTCGCAAACCTGCTCTCTCTCTTTCTCTCCCCTCTTTCGTCGACTACCCCCGCGTTGCTCGCCATCTCCGCCCTTGCTCTCTGGCAATCCACCGACAACTCCCTCTGGAGACCTCGCCGGCCACCTCTCGTTCTCCTCCCTCGGTCATTCCCCCTCTGTTGCCCCTTTCCCTCGGGTGAGCCCTCTCTCCCGCTCGCCGTATTCTGGCCACCCAATACCGGCGACCCCCACTCCGCGTCCATCCCTCTCAGGTGATCTCTTCCCCCCTCGCCGTTGTCTTCTTCTTCATTTTCTTTCTTCTCGTCTCTCATCTCTCTTCTCCATCCTTTGTCCCCTGCAGCTCGTCGACAACCCCACTTTGTGTCCGGCCACCTACCACTGTCAGCGACCTTAGTCAGAGCACCTCTTGACCTCCTGTCCCCACTGCCATCTCCCTCTCTCCAGTTTTGGTTCACTGAGCACACAACCGCCTCCCTCTCCGGCAGTCTCGTCGGGCATCCGACCCCGACCGACACCCTCAGTTTTTGTCAGGCAGGGGCAAAGCCCCTGCCATTTCAGAGTTCCAACAGGCAGGGGCTTCTCCCCTGCCTCTCTATATTCTATCAAGCAAGGGTAAAGCCTCTGCCATCAGCTTGGTCAAATTGGCAAGGGCAAGGCCCCTGCCTGCTTTGATTTTTGGCAGGTAGGGGCCTAGCCCCTGCCATTGTTATCCCTTCGGCAGGAAGGGGTGAGCCCCCCTGCTGCCTTTGGGTTTCTGGCATGAGGGCTTCGCCCCTTGCCCCTTTTCATTTTCCTGTCCGACAAGGGTGTGTCCCCTGCCCCTTCTTCTTCTTTCATTTTTATTATTTATCATGCTAATATGTTGAGCCTTCACAGCTCGCACGATGAAGCCACACGCGCCCTGCGGCCTAAGACCTTTAGCTCGTATACTCGAGACGTGTGCAACCCCTGAAACCCCCAAGGTAGGAGAAAGTGGATACAAGAATGCTAAGCAAATTGTTAACCTTTAGCTCATATATAAATGTGCATTGCAGGTGCGTAGCAGAGCAAAACATGTGATGCTTAGTGCGAAGCATCACATGCGGCTTAAAATGTCATGCGAAAAGAAACAAAAAAATGCAAATGCAAAAACATGCAAATCGGATAAATACTCATGGTGAGTAAGTGATGCAAGTACATCACATGTTATTTACTTTCTTAGATGCAACACTTTCCTACTCACACACTCACTTAGTTGTGGATATCTAGGACTGTTTTGCTGAGCATGATTTGAATGTATGAGAGTAGAAGTGCTCTTATTTTTGTAGTTCGGATTCCATGCTAGTCATGGTAGTAGTTAGCAGGATATTGGAGTGTGTTTGCTATAGGTACATGTTTGACATTATTGTGATATGAATGATTGAATGTATTACAATATTTGACATGACTATCCATGCTTACATGAAGTTATTTTCGATTTGATTATGCATTTTATGTAAAATTGTATCATAAAAACATGCTTAAATTGAATGTATCATGTTTGTGAATGTGATTTCATCTTTTTAAATATTCTTGTGATGTGTGCAAATATGATGTGATGGTTTTACACATGAAAATATTGAATTATCAATACATGCATAATAGTTCATGAAATTGCATTTTATGTTAAGCATGTTTGTGGTAGAGAGAGAAAAAATTATGTATTAACTGAAACAAAAAAATTACTCACCAACAATCACAAAAAAAGAATTATAGCAAACCAATAAGGAGAAATCCGTCATTATATATATATATATTAAATTATTACATCCACCATCAATGCATGATAAATTAGATATTTTCTTCATCATAGCATTATTATGATTCTCTTTCAACTGGTGAAGATAATATCTGTAACATTATAGGATAAAATGACTACAAACCGTGAATGGATGTACTGCAAGATAGTTGATAATGAGGTGTCGCTTGAATATATGGATAATGTTGACAGTTTTATTGAATTTGCAACGACAAATATCAGTACAGTGGATCCCATCGGTCAGATTAGGTACCCCTGCACGATGTTTAAGAACAATCGATTTGTCGAACCTCATGGCGTTAGACATCACCTATACAGAAAGGATTTTGTGAGTAGTTATCAGAATTGGACGCTTCATGGTGAAGAATTTTAGAATAATTTTGATGCACGGGTGGATGTGGTACACCATAATCCATATATGGATTTGATATTTGATGTCGTAGAACCAGAACTAAGTTCTGCTATGGGTCCTAGTGATGTACCAAATGGGGTAGAGGAAGAAGCAACAAATGATGCAACTAGTAGATTTTATGACTTACTTAGAGATGTTTATGAGCCACTGTGGAATGGTTGCGAGAGTCACACTATCTTGTATGCAGTTCTTCAACTACTGAATTTGAAGTCAGAGTATAATTTAAGTCAATCATGTTTTGACCGTCTATGCTCTATTGTGAAAAGTATGTTACCCAAAGATGAGAAATTGCCACAAAATTTCTACCGTGCGAAGGTTATGGTCAACGCTCTAGGTATGGGGTATCAAAAGATAGATGCTTATCCAAATCATTGCATGTTGTATTTCAAAGATCAAGAAAATAGCAGATCATGTCTGTCATGTGGGCACCCTCGGTTCAAGCTAAAGACGAGGTAATGCCAGCACGAGGTCAAAAGAAGTGTCATACAAGTCACTCTGCTACTTCCTTCTCACCCCTAGATTGCAACACTTGTATATATCTTCCAGGATAGCTAAACACATGAGATGACATGCAAATAAAGTTTGACATGATGAAGACAAGATCACACATCCTGTTGACGCAGAAGCTTGGAAGCACTTTGATCGTACTCATCAGACCTTCACAATAGAAATGAGAAATGTTGGGCTCGATTTATGTACAGATGGATTTAATCCATTTGGGGGTAGATCAACCCCATACTCTTGTTGGCCGGTATTTTTCACCCCATACAACCTTCCTTCAAGCTTGTGTATGAAGCGTCAAAATCGTTTCTTGTCTCTATTGATCGCTGGTCCGACGTCTTTAGGCCAAAATTTTGATGTATATTTAAGGTCATTGATTGATGAACTGAAAATACTGTGGGATGACAGTATTCTCACGTATGATGCCCACAAAAAACAAAACTTCATTATGAAGGTTGTTGTTCTATGGACAATTAGTGACTTTCCTACATATGGTATGTTATCTGGTTGGAGCACACATGGGAAGTTGACATGTCCGTACTGCATGGAGGATACAAAATCTTTTAGATTGACGCATGAAAGGAAGCCATGTTGGTTTGATTATCACCGTCAATTTCTACCCAGCAACCATCCATTTCGATGACAAAGGTGTACGTTTCGAGTAGGCACAACTAAAATAGAAGGTCTACCTACACAGTTGTCTGGCACAGATATCTTAAGACGATTATGATTCTTTCCATATGAACTGACAGATGCACGCTGTGCGATGCCCTTCCTTGGATTTGGGAAGGATCACAATTGGACAAAGAAATCTATATTTTGGGAACTACCATATTGGCCGACCTTATTGATACGACAAAATTTGGATGTGGTGCATATGGAGAAAAATGTGTTTGATAATGTGTTCAATACGGTAATGAATGTCAATGAAAAAATGAAAGATAATCCGAAGGCTCGTATGGATTTAAAAGTAATATGTAAAAGACCAGAATTGGAACTCCAAGAGTACAATGGCAAAGTACTAAAACCAAAGGCAAGGTACGTACTTGGACCAGATCAAGTAAAGCAGGTATGTTAGTGGTTGAGATAGTTGAGATTTTTAGATGAATACGTCTCTAACATTGCTTGGGCTGTGAAGATAGAAGATGTATAATTTTATAGGTTGAAGAGTAATGATTGTCATGTCATCATACACTGGTTGATTCCCCAAGCATTCCATGATATGTTAGACAAATTAAGTAACATATTGTTGTTTACACAGAAAGAATGCATGTCATCGTCCTTACCAACTCTTTCAACCTTGCCCCAAACTTATTTTCACTTTCTTTTTGTACTTCTGAATCAGTGAGATGCAGAAGTTCTCTTCGCAACTCTAGATCAAATTGTCTGCACTTAACAAATAATTATATTACCGAACCATGTACGTAGAGAACTTAGTGTAACATATTATGTATACTTACTCGATGTAGGGGTCGATCTCTAAGCAATTAAAAATGATATAAATTTGTGTTGTGTCTTGCTCTTGATCTTTCAAGAGTCTTGACCTGCAACTGCCAAAGACATTCCCAAGTGGTTTAAATATCGATAGTTTTCCAGCCACAATAACTTGTTCTTCATCATCATTATGAGGTGGGCAAGTGCAACGTGTTGAAATATGAGGCTCAAAGTACATAGATGAGAAATTTGAAATCTCTTCTAAAGTGTATGCCTCACAAATTGAACCCTCCACTCTTGCTTTATTCTGAACCTTTTTTTTGAGGTCAAACATGCATCTTTCAACAATATACATCTCGTAATATAATAAATTCTCAATAGCATGAAAGAGAAAAATATAAATAAAAATATACCTTTCAAATGGGTACATCCATCGATAATGCATAAGACCACCAACCCTAAGTCATATGGCAAGTGTATGATCACATGTTCCATAACATCAAAAAATACTAGCAAAAATATCTTCTCTAGCTGACAAATAGTAGTGACGAGAGAATCCTCAAAATTCTTTACCTCAGTTACTACAACTTCCGATGCACACAATATTCTAAAAACTCAACTCAACTCGGAAAATACCCCCTATATAAGTTATTCTAATATATCATGAAATGCTAGGAGAATCAACCGTTGCATGATGACATGACAATCATGGCTCTTTAACCCATATAATTGTCTCTCATCTATCTTCATAGCCAGAGCAATGTTAGAGACATATCCATCTAGAAATCTCAACTGTCTCAACCACTAAAATACCTGCTTTACTTGATCTGGTCCAAGCATGTACCTTACCTTTGGTTTCAATACTTTGCCATTGTACTCTTAGAGTTCCAATTCTGGTCTTTTATATATTACTTTTAAATCTATACGGGCCTTTAGATTATCTTTCATTTTTTCTTTGACATTCATTACCGTATTGAAGACATTATAAAACACATTTTTTTCTACATTCATCATATCCAAATTATGTCGTATCAATAAGATCAACCAAAATGGTAGTCCCCAAAATATAGATTTCTTTGTCTAATTGTTATCCTTCTCAAATCCAAGGAAGGGTGTCACACTATAGACATCTGTCAGTCCATATGGAAAGTATCACAATCGTCTTAAAATCTCTTTGCCAGACAACCGTGCAGATGTGAAAGTGCACTAGGATCGAGGCAACGAGCACTAGAGGGGGGGTGAATAGTGCTTTTAAAACTTTCTGCGGAATATTGAAGGATTTTGCAAATCTCAAAGCAAACACACAAAGAACACAAGATTTAATCCTGGTTCGGTCAAACCCAACCTACATCCAGTCCCCAAGCAAAACCCGCTTGAGATTTTCCACTATCAACCTTGTAAACTACAAGATCACACAGACCATAACCGGTCCCACTTTCAGTAACAATCCTACTGAAAGCAAACAACTCCTTTACACCAAGGAGTCCTTCTTTTTACACAAAAGAAATAACAACTTACAATACAACCTATGAGCCTTCCTTTTGAATGCAAATGAGATGCAATTGGCTTTTGAGGTTGTTGAAACACTCTACTCACGAATTCACTATCTCTCAAAGTGATTTGAGTGAAAAACTGAAGTGAAAATATCACGTGAGTGAGAAAACAAAAACTTGAATGAATAGGAGTGAAAAGCAAGAAGTAATTCAATATAATTGTATTGAATTTTATGTTTTTGAGTGTAGAATGCACTCATATTTATAGTTAAAATATTCCATACGTTGAGAGTATGAAAGGGTGTCAAAACTGTCCATTTTGAACGATCAAAACGTTTGAAAAATGAAAAGACATGCCTTTTTGAAGTTTCAGGAAAACGGCAAAATTAGTCGACTGAAACATCAGTTAGTCGACTAATAGTTAGTTATTAGTAGACTGACAGTTATCGTCGGTCGACTGATCTGTTAATCGAGCCGTTTGAAAATCTGAACTTTTGAAACTTAGTCGACTTAAATAAAGTTAGTCGACTGATAATATCATCAGTAGACTGAAAAACCTTTTAGTCGAGTGCTGCTAAAAACTTCTGAAAAACAAACATTCTGTTCGGTCGACTGATAAAAAGCATTAGTCGACTGCTGCTAAATTTTTTCAGAAAACACATGTTCTGTTCAGTCGACTGAAAAACCATTAGTCGACTGCTGCTAATTTTCCAGAAAACATACATTCTGTCCAGTCGACTGATAAAACCTTTGGTCGACTAATTTGACAAAAATGACTTTTGAGAAAATATGGCGCGAAAGGATTAGTCGACTGATAAGTCTATTGGTCGACTAATAAACATGAAAATTTAAGAAAAAAGTTTTCTAAAAAGATTTTCAAAAGAGTTTCTTTTAGAAAAGTTTTTCTAAAGACTTTTAAGGTGAAATGCAACCTAAATATGCACTCTAAGTAAGGCTCTTACAAGAATCTAAGACTTTTAATGAATTAAACATATGCACACTAGTCTTCAAAGATTCTTCACTGAATTCTTCATAGCCTTAGCTGAAATGCAGTTGATTCCACTTGCTCATCATCAAAACCTTGTACTTGAAGTAATATATGGCTTCATTGTCGTAACAATCTCCCCCTTTTTGATGATGACAAACTTAATCAAAGATGAAGCATTTAGATGCATAGATGGAGATTTTACTCCCCCTATCAATATGCTGTAAAACATTAAAAGTTAGCACATTTAAAGCACATATATCACATATTGATTGGTTTGCATTTCCATTCATCATTTCTTCATGTATTTAGAAATACATTCATTCAAAGCTTTCTTTTTCTCTTAATTTTGCATTTCTCATGCAAGATCTCCTGTAATGTAATTGCTATCATCTTTTTTCTCAAGATCTCCCTGCAATTTCAAAGTAATGCTATCTTTATCTTTTTTTTTTCTCCCCCTTTGTCAGAATCAAAAAGAGTAAGGGCAAAAATAGCATAAGCAGAAACAGAGATAAGTTTAAAATATTACAACCCATAAAGTATGTTTTTCAAAGATCAAAGATCAGAAAAGAGAGTTTAGCAAATCCTTAATGGTAGTTACATCCTTCTGAATTGAAGCAAGTTGTTGAGTCACATCTTCACGAAAGGTGTGTTGATGCAGCTCCAAAGCTTCCAGTCTCTGCATAACTTCATCATGGTCTTGATTTGTTGATTTTTTTTTTCTTTTTGCATGAGATGAAGGTGTCGCAGAAGGTGAAGGTTCAGAAATAGATGGTTTATTAGGATCAGATGGTTCAGTTTGATCAACATTTAAGGGAGGCAGATATTTAATTTTCATTCTTTTAAAAATTGTTTGATCAAAGAACTCTTTTTGCTCAATGTACTTTTCATTTGTTAAAGGAACTTTAAAATGTCTAAAAATACGGGTTAAAAGACAACCATAAGGAAGAAATGGTTTTTGTTTCCACAAGTTTGTAAAATATACATTGGCCCAGTTGACAGAAATATTTCCAAATAAAACATAAAGAGCCGTAGATAGATCTGTGGAATAATAATCAAAAGAACCAGTTTTGGGTAGAACATTGTGGGCAAGGATTCGTTCAGCAATGCGTGCACGAGTTTGAAGATTAGTATTTTTAAAAGGAGGGCAGTGAGGTGCTTCTGGAAGAAGAATTTGTTCAAAAACTCTTTCATCATTCAATTCAATAGTGTTGAAAAGAGTGTCTGAAGGTGGAATTTCAAGAATTTCTCCAAGCAATTTCGAATCAAACTCGATTTCAACATCACGAACAAGAGAAGACAAAACTCCAGTTTCATGATTCATTTGTAAATTCGTGTAAAACAAGTGAATAAGAAAAGAATAGTGAAGGGTGTTTGCACAAGCATAAAAAAGATGTGAAATACCAGGAAATAATTCTCTTATTTTGTAACGAGAAAACAAGTGAAATAGAACATTTCGGCCTGGTAAAATAGGTAGTGCAGAAATTGATCCAAAAGTGTCATAGAGAAGAGGATTGCGAAGTAATCTTAGTGAAAAACCATGTCTTGAAGTAGGTGTAGGAGGAGGAGAACCTAAACCTTTTGCAGATGCAGATTTCGTGCGAGGCATGGTTACCAAAATGTCGGCTTCCAAATGACGTCCGGCAAGGGGAAAAAGCTTTCCGGCGTTCAAAACAAAGGACGATGCGGTGGCTGACGGTGAGGAGAGGTCGGCCACAAGAGGGTTTCAGTAAAACACTGTCACGGCAAGAGAGTTCCAGCGTGTTTTTGAAGATGTGCCAGTCACTACAAGAGGATTCCGGCGTCTCCCTGGTACGGTAAGAAAATCCCGACGATGATGGAGTCGAACGGCACTCCGAGGGTTTTTCGGAAGAGAGAGAGAGAGGCAAAAGAGAAAGAGGGGTTTTTGGTTTAAGGGTTTCGTTTAAAAAAAAAACGAAAAGGTACGAAGTGAAACGATGCCTCCCTTTTTTAAAAAACACGGGTTTAAAAACAAATCCAAGGGGTGTCGGGTCCCTTCACTTAAATTTTTTTTTTTCAAAAAAAAATTTAGTCGACTAAAACTTTATCGGTCGACTAAAAAGTGCGACTTATTCTAAAAATATCATCAGTCGACTAGAAATATATCGGTCGACTAATATGGTGCGATACATTCCAAAATATAAAACACCAGTCGACTAGAATTTTATCGGTCGACTAATATAGTGCGATTTTGAGATTTTGTTCAAAAATCAGCATTTTTATAAATCCAAAAACGAGCAAATACCTAGTTCTCTCCTAATTCTCATAAAATCTTCATTTTTAAGAGGTTTAGTGAAAATATCAGCATGTTGTTCTTTAGTGAAAATAAAATTTAACGAAATATCTCCTTTTAACACATGATCTCTTAAAAAATGATGTCTAACTTCAATATGCTTAGTTCTTGAGTGCTGAATAGGATTTTTCGAAAGATTTATAGCACTAGTGTTATCACAATAAATAGTTGTTGTGGAGTAATTCAAACCAAAATCTTTTAAGGTCTGTTTCATTCAAAGTACTTGTGAACATGCTAAACTAGCCGCTATATATTCAGCTTCAGTTGTTGAGAGTGATACTGAATTTTGCTTTTTACTAAACCAAGAGACTAAGGAATTTCCCAAGAAATGACAAGTTCCACTAGTACTCTTGCGATCAGATTTACTTTCTGCAAAATCTGCATCACTATATGAAACTAAATCAAAGGAAGATGATTTTGGGTAAAACAAACCGAAATCTGAAGTATCTTTCAAATAACGAAGAATTTGTTTTACTGCAGTTAAATGAGATTCCTTTGGATTAGCTTGAAATCTTGCACACATACAAACACTAAACATAATATCAGGTTGACTAGCAGTTAAGTATAATAGAGATCCGATCATACCTCTGTAGAGCTTAGTATCTACACTTTTACCATTTTCATCTTTAACAAGAGAAGTAGTTGTACTCATAGGATTCCTTCTTGATTTCGATGAGTCCATCCCAAATCTCTTGAGAAGTTCTTTTGTATACTTAGCCTGATTGATGAAGATTCCTTCTTCAGTTTGCTTTATTTGAAGTCCAAGGAAGTAGTTTAATTCGCCCATCAAGCTCATTTCAAACTCTTCCTGCATAGCCTTAGCAAATTCTTTACAAAGAGAATCATTAGTAGAACCAAATATTATGTCATCAACATAAATTTGCACAATAAGAATATCTGAATTAAAATGTTTAATAAATAAAGTGGAGTCTACCCGACCAATGGAAAAACCAGATTGTTTTAGAAAATTTCGTAGTCTTTCATACCACGCTCTTGGTGCTTGTTTAAGTCCATACAAAGCTCTTTTCAATTTGTAGACCTTTTCTGGATATTTCTCATTTTCAAAGCCTGGGGGTTGCTCTACATAAACTTCTTCATTGATGTGTCCATTTAAAAATGCACTCTTAACATCAATTTGATATAACTTGAAGTTCATGTGACTAGCAAAAGCAAGCATCATACGAATTGACTCTAATCGAGCCACTGGTGCATAGGTTTCATCAAAATCTATGCCTTCTTCTTGATTATAGCCTTGTGCCACTAGCCTTGCTTTGTTATGAATGACTTCACCATTTTCATCCAGCTTATTTCGGAAGACCCATCTTGTTTCAATTACTGGATGATCCTTTGGTCTATCAACTAGATCCCAAACATCATTCCTAGTAAATTGGTTAAGTTCTTCAGACATGGCTAAAAGCCAAAATTCATCATCACATGCCTCATTGATATTCTTTGGTTCTAATTTAGACATGAAAGCAACATTTGCAATATATTTTTCTAACTGCCTTCTAGTTTGGACACCACTCTTTATTTCACCAATAACTTGTTCATGTGGATGATTAGGAACTTCTTTCCAAACCGGTTGAAGAGGAATATTTTCTTGAGAAGTACTCTCTATCAAGGGTTCTTCTTGAAGTGTTGCTTCTTCTTCTTCGCTTAGAGGAATAACCTGCTCACAATTCTCATCAAATGCAACATGTAGAGATTCTTCAATACAAGATGTTCTTTTATTGAAAATACGATATGCTTTACTTCTAGAAGAATATCCAAGAAATATTGATTCATCTGATTTTGAATCAAACTTATCAAGATTATCTTTGGTATTTAACAAGAAACATTTACTACCAAAAATTTTGAAATATGAGATCTTTGATATACGATCATAATACAATTCAAAACATGTTTTATGTAAAATTGGTCGAATAAGAACACGATTTAAGACATAACATGCTGTATTAATTGCTTCAGCCCAAAAATATTTTGGTAAATTTTTATCTTGAAGCATGGTTCTAGCACATTCTTGTAAAGTTCTATTATTTCTTTCAACAATTCCATTTTGTGGAGCCGCTCTAGGAAAAGCAAAGTTGTGAGATATACCATGTAAATCACAAAACTTTAGAAAAGATTCATTTTCAAATTCACCACCATGATCACTACGAATTTTAATAATAGATGTAGATTTTTCATTTGTAATTCTTCTACAAAGTTTAGAAAATTCTGAAAAAGCATCATTTTTGCTTTTTAGAAAAATCACCCATGTAAACCGAGAATAATCATCTACTATAACAAAAGCATACTTGCTACCATTCAAACTTTGAATTCTAGATGGTCCAAATAGATCTAAATGTAAAAGTTCAAGAGGACGTTTTGTTGAAACTATATCTTTAGCTTTAAAAGAACTCTTAATTTGTTTACCCCTTTGACAAGCATCACATAAGTGATCCTTTTTATATGGTATTCTAGGTAGGCCTCTTACAAGATCATTCTTGGATAATTTTGAAATAATTTTAAAATTAACATGTCCAAGTCTCTTGTGCCATAACCATTGAATTTCATTTGAAACAATAAGACATTTTTCATTAAAAGAGGGTAATTCATCTAGATATAGTTCATACACATTGTTTCTTCTTTTACCTTTAAAAATGATCTTTTTAGATTGAAAATCAGAAATTAAGCATAAATCATTTTCAAAAGAAACATGAAAACCTTTATCACATAATTGACTAATAGATATTATGCATTAAACCATCCACTAAAAGAACATTTTCTATCAAGAGAAATTTTGGATTACCAATATTACCAATACCTATCACTTTTTCCTTGTTATTGTCACCAAAGGTGACGGTTCCTCCATCCTTATTTTGGAGGGTGGAAAATAACTCCAGCCTTCCAGTCATATGTTTGGAACAGCCGCTGTCCAATATCCATTTGCTCCTTATGTTGTGTACCTACAACAAAATCAGAAAACAGAGCATTTGACCCCTTTCTATTTTCGGGTCCATGAGAGTTAGTCTTAGGAACCCATATCCATTTGGATTTTGGTTTCCTTTGATAATAAATATTCTTTCTATAAAAGAATTTAGAATAAACATTTCTAGAATAATCATTTCTAGATGCATTTCTATTAGAACTAGAAAGTTTAGTTTTATGAACAAAAGGTTGAGAATAATGTCTTTGATTTTTCACCACATAGTTTGGTCTATTTAGAGTATCAAAGAAGCTATATCCCAATCCGGTTTTATTAACCGAGCATCTTTGAGAACCAAGAAGTTTTTCTAGATTCTCTTGACCATTTGTGAATTTGGTCACTATAGAAAGAAGATCATTTGACTTTTCTTTAAGACTAAATATTTCATTTTGTAAGAGATTGGTTCTAACTCCAATTTCTTTTATCTCAAGTGCTTGGCAAGAATTTTCCTTCTTGAGATCTTCTAGTTCTTAAAGTAACACTTTATTTTGAGAGTCAAGAGTTAAATTTTCAGTTTTTAACTCTTTATTTTTAGAACTAAGACTCTTAAATTTAGCATATAAATCATTAAATGCTTCAAATAACTCATCATAGTCAAATTGACTTACCGAATCTTCTTGTGCTACAAAACACATGTTGGCGACTTCTTCATTTGATTCTTCATCGGAAGAGGAGTCACTATCATCCCAATAGGCTTGAAATGCCTTTTTCTTCTTGAATTGGTCCTTGGGCTTGAATTTGAGAAGAGGACAATCTTTCTTGATATGTCCTGCCTTTTTGTAGTTAAAACACTTTACTTCATTGGGAATGGAAGAATCTGCTTTCTTTGAAATCTTCCCTTTTTGATGAATCTTCTGAATTGCCTTGTGATGAGGGCAATATCTTCATCTTCATCTTCTTCAGAATCTTCTGAGTCAGAAGTAGCCTTGAAAGCAAGAGATTTCTTCTTAGGCTCTTCTTCTTGTCTGTCTTGAAGTTGGACCTCATATGCCATTAGGTTACCAACTAAGTCTTCAAGAGTGAGAGTATTGAGATCATTTGCTTCTTCAATAGCAGTGGTTTTTCTCTCCCATTCAGAAGTTAAACACCTTAGAATTTTTCTGACTAAATCCACTTGTGAATATTCTTTTCCAAGGGATTTCAAGGTGTTAGTTATATCGGTCATTCTAGTTACCATGTCCGATATAGATTCATTTTGCTTCATTTTGAACAATTCAAATTTATGAACTAAAGAAGCAATTTTAGATTCCTTTACCTTTGACGTACCTTCGTGTGTTACGAGAAGAGTATGCCAGATTTCATTAGCTGTAGAGCATTGAGAGATGCGATTGAACTCTACTTTGTCAACGCCATAATATAAGGCATTCATTGCCTTGGCATTAAGTGAAGCAGTCTTCTTTTCATCATCGGTCCATCGGCTGAAATCAGTTGATGGAGTTTGGTACTTTTCTGAAACAACTCTCCAGATATCGAGATACATGGATTGCAGGAATATTGTCATTCTTACTTTCCAGTATCCATAGTTTGTTCCATCGAAGAGAGGAGGACGAACAGAGGAACTTCCTTCTTTGTGCTGAGATGTTGTAGTTGTCATGCTAGATGATGGTCAAATCAAAGTAATAGCAAACCTGTGCTCTGATACCAAATGAAAGTGCACTAGGATCGAGGCAACGAGCACTAAAGGGGGGGTAAATAGTGCTTTTAAAACTTTCTGCGGAATATTGAAGGTTTTTGCAAATCTCAAAGCAAACACACAAAGAACACAATATTTTATCCTGGTTCGGTCAAACCCGACCTACATCCAGTCCCCAAGCAAAACCCGCTTGAGATTTTCCACTATCAACCTTGTAAACTACAAGATCACACAGACCATAACCAGTCCCACTTTCAGTAACAATCCTACTGAAAGCAAACAACTCCTTTACACCAAGGAGTCCTTCTTTTTACACAAAAGAAATAACAACTTACAATACAACCTATGAGCCTTCCTTTTGAATGCAAATGAGATGCAATTGGCTTTTGAGGTTGTTGAAACACTCTACTCACGAATTCACTATCTCTCAAAGTGATTTGAGTGAAAAACTGAAGTGAAAATATCACGTGAGTGAGAAAACAAAAACTTGAATGAATAGGAGTGAAAAGCAAGAAGTAATTCAATATAATTCTATTGAATTTTATGTTTTGAGTGTAGAATGCACTCATATTTATAGTTAAAATATTCCATACGTTGAGAGTATGAAAGGGTGTCAAAACTGTCCATTTTGAATAATCAAAACGTTTGAAAAATGAAAAGACACGCCTTTTTGAAGTTTCAGGAAAACAACAAAATTAGTCGACTGAAACATCAGTTAGTCGACTAATAGTTAGTTATTAGTAGACTGACAGTTATCGTCGGTCGACTGATCTGTTAATCGAGCCGTTTGAAAATCTGAACTTTTGAAACTTAGTCGACTTAAGAAAAGTTAGTCGACTGATAATATCATCAGTAGACTGAAAAACCTTTTAGTCGACTGCTGCTAAAAACTTCTGAAAAACAAACATTCTGTTCGGTCGACTGATAAAAAGCATTAGTCGACTGCTGCTAATTTTTTTCAGAAAACACATGTTCTGTTCAGTCGACTGAAAAACCATTAGTCGACTGCTGCTAATTTTCCAGAAAACATACATTCTATCCAGTCGACTGATAAAACCTTCGGTCGACTAATTTGACAAAAATGACTTTTTAGAAAATATGGCGCGAAAGGATTAGTCGACTGATAAGTCTATTGGTCGACTAATAAACATGAAAATTTAAAAAAAGAGTTTTCTAAAAAGATTTTCAAAAGAGTTTCTTTTAGAAAAGTTTTTCTAAAGACTTTTAAGGTGAAATGCAACCTAAATATGCACTCTAAGTAAGGCTCTTACAAGAATCTAAGACTTTTAATGAATTAAACATATGCACACTAGTCTTCAAAGATTCTTCACTGAATTCTTCAATTTCTTCATAGCCTTAGCTGAAATACAGTTGATTCCACTTGCTCATCATCAAAACCTTGTACTTGAAGTATCATATATGGCTTCATTGTCGTAACAAGATGGACCTTTTATTTTAGTTGTGCCTGCTCGGAACATATTCCTTTATTGTCAGAATAGTGGTTGCTGGGTAAAAATCGACAATGACAATCAAACCAACACAACTTTCTTTTATGCGTCAATATAAACAATTTTGTATCCTCCATGCAGTACGGACATGCCAACCTCCCATGTGTGCTCCAACCAGATAACATACCATATGCAGGGAAGTCACTAATTGTCCAAAGAACAATAACCTTCATATTGAAGTTTATATTTTTTGTGGGCATCGTACGTGAGAACACCGTTATCCCAAAATATTTTCAGTTCATTAATCAATGATCTCAAATATACATCAAGATTTTGGCCTGAAGACGTCGGACTAGGGATCAATAGAGACAAAAAAAGATTTTGATGCTTCATACACAAGCTTGGAGGAAGGTTGTATGGGGTGACAAATACCGTCCAACATGAGTATGAAGTTGATCTATTCCCAAATGGATTAAATCAATTTGTACATAAACTGAGTCTAACATTTCTCACTTTCATTGCGAAGGTCTGATGAGTCAATTAAAGTGCTTCCAAGCTTTTGCATCAATAGAATGCGTGATCTTGTCTTCATCATGTCAGACTTTATTTGCATGCCATCTCATGTGTTTAGCTATCGTCAAAGACATATACAATCATTGCAATCTAGGGGTGAGAGAGAAGTAGCAGAGTGACTTGTATTATCATTATTTTGACCTCGTGCTAGTATTTCCCCTTATCTTTGGCTTGAACCGAAGATGCCCACATGACGGACATGATCTGCTATTTTCTTGATCTTTGAAATACAACATGTAGTGATTTGGACAAGCATCTATCTTTTGATACCCCATACCTAGAGCGTTGGCCATAACCTTCACACAATAGAAATTTTATGATAATTTCTAATCTTTGAGCAACATACTCTTCACAATAGAGCACAAATGATTAAAACATGATTGACTCAAAACATACTCTGACTTCAAATTTAGTAGTTAGAGAGCTGCAGACAAAATAGTATGACTCTCGCAACCATTCCACAGTGGCTCATCAACATATCTAAGTAAGTCATAAAATCTACTAGCTACATCATTTGTTGCTTCTTTCTCTACCCCAGTTGGTACATCACTAGGACCCATAGCAGAACCTAGTTCTTGTCCTAAGACATCAAATATCAAATCCACATATGTATTATCGTGCACTACATCCACCCGTGTGTCAAAATTGTTTCAAAATTCTTCACCATGAAGCATCCAATTCTGATAACCACTGACGAAACCCTTCTTGTATAGGTGATGTCTAACATCATGAGGTTCTACAAATCGATTGTTCTTATACATCGTGCATAGGCACCTGATCCGACCGGTGGGATCCACTATACTGACACTTGCCGCTGCAATTTCAATAAAACTATCAATACCATCCATATATTCAAGTGACACCTCATTACCAACTATTCTATGGTACATCCATTCATGATTTGCAACCATTTTGTCCTATGATGTTATAGATATTATCTTAACTAGTTAAAAGAGAATCATAATAATGCTATGATGAACAAAATATCTAATTTATCAAGCATTGATGGTGGATGTAATGATTATATATATATATTATATATATATATATATATATATATAATGACTGATTTCTCCTTGTTGGTTTGCTATAATTTGCATATTGTAGGTCATAAAGTCTTCATTTTGCTTGTTGCTTGTGTTGAGTTGGTTAACACCTTGTTGTGGTTTACAAATATGTTAGACATTCTTTTTTGGTGATTGTTGATGAGCAATTTTTTTATTTCAGTTAATGCATAATTTTTCTTCCCCTCTTTACCATAAACATGCTTAACATAAAATGCAATTTCATGAACTATTATGCATGCATTGATAATTCAATATTTTTGTGTGTAACACCATCACATCATATTTATACACATCACAAGAATATTTAGAAAAATGAAATCACATTCAGAAACATGATACATTCAATTTAAGCATGTTTTCATGATACAATTTTACATGAAATGCATAATCAAATAAAAAATAACTTCATGCAAGCATGAATAGTCATGCCAAACATTGCAATACATTCATATCACAACAATGTCAAACATGTACCTGCAACAAACACACTCCAATATCCCGCTAACTACTACCATGACTAGCATGAAATTCGAACTACAAAAATAAGAGCACTTCTATTCTCATACATTCAAATCATGCTCATCATGATCTCTAAACTCTAGAAAAATAGTCCTAGATATCTATAATTAAGTGAGTGTGTGAGCAGAAAAGTGTTGCATCCAAGAAAGTAAATAACATGTGATGTGCTTGCATCACTTACTCACCACGAGTATTTACCCGATTTGCATGCTTTTGCATTTATATTTTTCTTGTTTCTTTTCGCATGACATTTTAAGCCGCATGCAATGCTTAGCATTAAGCATCGTGCATTTTGCTCTGTTACGCACCTGCAATGACAAAGATTGTCGGCCAAAGACAGAGACACAGACAGGAGGCTTTGCTTTGCCTTGCCTGACGAAAGAGGAACACGACAGAGGGTAGAGCCCCTCCCCCTGTCGGCAGAAGAACCACTGAGGTAGAGGCTTTGCCCTCCCTGCCCAACGAGAAAAGACAACAGCAGGGAGACAAATCCTCTGCCATCCGGATAAACAAAGTGGACAGGGGGCGGAGGGGCTCTGCCCCCTGCCAACTGAAAGAACCAAGGACAGGGGGCTTCGCCCTTTGCCGACCGAATACAAACAAAGAAGGAACGAGGGAGGGGCCGAGCCCCTCCCTCGTTACCCAAGCAACAAGGAGGGGGTCTCGGCCCCTCCCTTATGAAGAAGGATAAACGAGAGGGGGCTGAGCCCCTCCCTCAAAACCCAAGAAAAAAGAGACAAAGAAAATAGAGAGGGGATCTCAGCCCCTCCCTTACGAAGAAGGAGAAACGGGAGGGGGTTGAGCCCCTCCCTCAAAACCCAAGAAAAAGAAGACAGGGAGGGAACTCGACCCCTCCCTAGCAAAAATGAAGGAACAAGGCAGGGGCCCAAAGCCTCTGTTGAAAACTTTGTCACTGGCAATGAGGGGTGTCTCCCCTGCCGACCTGTCAGAAAAACTGGCAGGGGCTTTAGCCCTTGCCGACCGACCATGGTTTGCCAAAAAAGAAGAACGACAGGCCCCTGCCGATCGACAGAAAAGAAAGAGAATGAGAAGAAGTAGTAGAAGAAGAAGACACAAGAGAAAGAGAGAGGGGATGAGAGGTTACCTAAAAAGGGGTCGATAAGCGGGAGAGCACCGACGTCAGGCATAGGCGACAAGCGAGGTGAGTGAGGGTTCGACTATGAGAGTCGAGCGAGGGAGAGGGTTCGGGGTCCAATCGAAGAGGGGGTGGTCGACGGTCACTGGTCGGCGGTGGCACACGACGACGAGAGAGATGAAGTGAGGGAATAAGGAGGAGGTGGAGGAGAGAACTCAGGCGGCGGGCGACAGACGACAACTGTGTGCGAGGGATGAAATAGAAAGGGAAAGAAAGGGGCTCATATTAGGGTTTTACGAGAAACGTAGTGATGAATTAATGGAAAAAACATTCCGTCTCAAACTCCATCGCAAATTAGCGATGGTGCAGTGAGAGAAAAATTTTGTTGCTCATCCATTGTGAAGTTGCAATGGAGTTTGAGACAAAATGTTTCTATCACTAATCCGTCACTAATTAGCGATGGATTTTGAGATATTTTTTTTCCGTCACTAATTCCGCAACTAATTCCAATTTTAGAGACAACTAGTTTTCTCTAGCTAATTCATCACAAATTTGTGATGGATTATTTTCGTCATAAATTTCCGTTGCTAATTAACGTTTTTCTTGTAGTGTAGGGAAGGTGCTGCTTGATATTTCAAAAATCTTAAATTAGAGAAAAGAAAACCCAAAACGATTTGTATGAATTTAATTTGATATAATGTAGAAGATATGAAATCAAGTCTTAGGCCCTTAGGTTTGGCATTCTTATTTATAGGGATTATGGGTTTAAAACCCTAATTTAATTAAATGATTTCATGATACTTTGATACTTGTACATAATATATATGCTAAGATTTGCATACACGATTGTGGTTGAGCCATGAGTGCTAACCAAGGACTCTAGAATTGTCTAGAGATCCATTCATAATTTAATAATTGAAAAAGCATGATATGATGTATTGATGTAAATATTATATCATTTGTGATAGTTATTAGTGTTTGAATAATTTTAAATACAAACGTGAATGCATGATAAAGTGAATGTATGCTCCAGTATACTTTATTTGATTTCTAATTCATATAATTTAAAATAGGCATATGCTGCCAATTTTTTAAATAATTTATTTTGAATGGAACTACTATAGGTTTGATTTTCTTTTGGATACTTAGGCAAAAATCAGTTTGATTCTACAACCTCTAGAATAACTTTAGACTATATGTTTGATATTGTTTTGGGTACATAGCCCAAAATTTGTATTTGCAAAATATATGAAATGTGTAGGTTGCATATGTGCTAATCAAGCTCACATATATAATAATAGGTTGAGCCATGAGCACTAACCTAGGACCCTGGGATTTATCCACAGATCTATCTGTGTTTAAATGATTGAAAATGCATAAATGATGCATTAAATTGTGTTATGCCAATGTTGCATCTTTCGTAATAATCATTTATGTCTTTCGATAACCCTGGGCTAAACTGCTTCCGTGCCTAGGCGGAGGCAGATAAGTCGCCGACTAGGCACCTTAGTCGGCAAAATTGGTACCTTTTAAGGTACCCATCTAGGAATTGCAAAGCCTAGGCAGACTAGTGGGGGCTTTTGACTAAATAGGCACTCCGTCGATGTGACATAGAGCAGAATTAATTGGTTGAGGTTTCTCTTGACTTGGTTACTGAATATATAAAGGAGAATTGTTCCAGCACCATTTTGTAGGATTTTTTCTTCATATGCTGATGCCGCACACTGGAGTTTTACTTGAAGGTTTTGTGGAATATGCAGGTAAGAGAGCATGCAACAACTATTCTTGCAGGCTTAATGAAAGGTGGTGATGAAGATCTAAGAATAGATTTTCGCAATAAAGCATTCAAAGAGGCACTTTCTCTTTACAAGAAACGAAGGCTGAGGTTCTATGCTTAATTCTGGAATTTTATATTTAAAATGGTCTACCATCACCCAACATAAATTTGTTCTATTAGAATAAATGGTTAAGTTTTATCATTACAGAAATTAGGATTTCGATGTTCCAGCAGCTTCGATGCATGGTTCTGTCTTGGCTCTGGTGGCGTCAGTCTTAACTTTGTGTGCTCCCGTAGCAACTTTTTTCCTAAGAACGAGAGAATATCCTGGCTTATTCAATCTGCTGAGGGTTACTGACATGCCCTGGCAACTTATTTCTCCATAAATGACAGGGAATCACATCTTATTCTTGTCATATTCAACTCCCTTTTATTGTACAATAATAGTAGTGCCATCTAGTTGGGGTCTCCATCATCAAATTGAGGGTGTATAGTTGGTTTCTCCAACAGAATTGTCTTCATTAATAGTTCATGCTGAATTAATATCACAGCTAAATGAGGTCTTGAATGGCTTTGGGTTGCTTGCACAATTGTGGTTTCCTCCATGTTTGTGACTAAGAAATGGTGTATAAGGGACAATATTTCATTGAGTTCATTCTTTTCATTGTGTGAAGATCAAATTGTGCAAAATTGGTTCTAAGCAGGTTACACAGAGTGGTAGTTAGACACACTGAGAGTAATTAATGTCTCCTTTTTTATGAAACTATATAGTTTTAAGGTTGTAGTCTGAATTTGGGAAAAAGATTGGTGCATCATAGGATAAATCTTCGACTCCTTTATTAGTATATTTTGTGCCTTGTGGATTTTGTCAGCATGGTAAAACAATATAAAGAAAAAGGCAGAAAAATCTTCAATGCGATGTTCTCTGTAAATCAAATGATGTTTTAGCAATATTGTTATCCATAAGATATGGGCTATCTATTCTCGTTTCATCTAATGAGTTTCATGTCAATACTTATTGATACTCGTTTGATGCTTGGTTAGTAATTAGTTCTTTTTATACTAGATGCATAATCATGATGATTGATGCTTAATTAGGTACAAATAACTTTTAATTGATATGGCACACTGCTTGATCCTCCTAGAGAGCATTTTATTTTAATTTCCTTTCAAATGTGTTGCTGCAGCTGGCTTCTTGACATTGTCACCTTATTAGCTCAATTTATTGGAGAACAGTCACCAATAAAATCAACAGTGACAAAAGGAAGAACCCATGCAGACACTTGGATCATACAAACGGATTCTTTCACTGAAGAACAACTTGAGGTGAGCAATTTTATTCTTTTCACTGAAGAGGAACTTGCGGTGATCAATTTTATTGTTTCATTGAAGAGCAATTTGAGGTGAGCAACTTTATCTCATGAATGTTGTTCACTGAATTTACTAAACTGCTCTCAGTCAGTGATTGCGAACTACCATTTCGTAATTGGAGTCACTAAAACACACATAATGGCTGCTTATACGCTTCTAATACAATTATAATGGTAGTCATTATGGGTGTTGGGCAAATGATTGAAGCCAACAATAGTCATTCGCACGTAGCTGTTGATCCTATGTAAATATGGTCGGATTAGTATTAGACTATCCCTTCCATCATTCATTTTTCCTAGTTTGTTTTTCAACCGAAAAGGAAAGGCGAATTGTTTTTGGATTTTTTGCACCTTATTTTTCAAGGATTACTGTTTTCTTATCCAATTGTTGTTTGTATATGTGCAGATCCTGGCTCATACATCATCTTCCTCTTCATATTTTGCTTGATTTTGTATTATTTAATTCAAATATGGGAAAACAAGACATGGTATAGGTTTTGTTAGAAAAAAAATGACTTATTATAATCAATAAAATCTGTATACAGAAAAAGCATTTGTTTGTGCTCTCCCTTTATCTTTTGCTCGTAGGATTTTATTGTAAACTTTATCCTAGTTGTCCTAAACAATGGGATCCATGAGATCATCTGATAGGTCCCACAAGACACCATCTGAATTAAAGACTCCATTGCCTTTTCTAGCACCGGTGGCCCCTCCATTGCTACATTGTGCATCTTCGCCATCTTCATCCTCACCGTTTAATGGCAGAATTTCTCCTTGTTGATCACCACCTGTGCATGCGATCCCAGTGCACATGCTTTGGCTCCAAGGTGAGTGTAACGCCCCCAAAATTTAAACCTTAATTATTGTTCAAATATTGAAATTTCACTACAAGAAACCTGTGGATTAGCGACGACCTAAATCCGTCTATAATCCGACGCTAATCCATCGCTAAACAGTTTAGCGACAGATTAGCATCAGATTAGAGACAGATAGATTTCATCGCAAAATTTTTAACACTAAGTAGCGACAGAACTTATTCGTCGCTATTTTCGTCACTAATTTGCGATGGATTAGCAACGAACATGATCCGTCGCAAGTCCTTTGCTATTTTAAATTAGCGATAGATAATATCCATCGCTAAATTTTAAAAAAAATATAAAAAAAATGCTCCCTATCGGCGTGTTCTCCGACAGGGAGCAATTTTTTTTGCACAGAACTGGCGTGGTCTCCGGCGCGTTCTCCGGCATGTTCTTTTGCACAGAATCGACATGTTCTCCGGTGTGGTCTTTTGCACAGAACCAACGCCTTCTCTAGCGTGGTCTTTTGCACAGAACTAGCACGTTATTTGGCGCATTCTCCCTGCCAACACGTTCTCCGATGTGGTCTTTTGCATAGAACCGACGCGTTCTTCGATGCGCTCTCCAACATCCTCCTGACCTAGTTCTCTGCTTTTTTGGCCCAACTCACCATTGCGGGGTCGTCTGCGACGCCCGCAATGCTTGTCCGTCGACCTGAAATCATAACCCCCAACAAAATCGTTATGCCAAAAACGGGAAACTATGCTCGAAAAAAAAACCCACTTACCGGACCAGAGAGGTTGGGCCGACCTCGTCCTCCAGCATCAGCGGGCGACTCTGACTCCTTCTCTTGCTTGCGTTCCTCCGCCATGAAGTCGTCCTCGTTTGAGAAGTCAAGGAGGCCCTCCGGTCCGGTAAGTGGAACGGTTTAAATCTCAGTCGGTTTAAATTTTGAAGGGGGGGGGGGGGGAATTTTTGCACCTCAGGTGGGACAATTTAAATAAAAAATTAGCAACAGAATTAGCGAGAGAATTGTTCCATCGCTAATTAGCGACAAATCAGCAACGAAACAATTCCCTTGCTAATTTCGTCGCTAATTAGCATTTTTTGCAGTGTTTTGGCGACAGAAAAATGTTGTCGCTAATCCATCGCTAATTAGCGACGGATTTAACGAGGGAGATATTTCCATCACTAATTTTGCAAATATTTCGAATGTTAGCGACAAATAGTTTTCTCTCGCTAATCCATCGCAAATTTGCGATGGAAAAAATTCATCGCAAATTTCCATCACTAATTAGCATTTTTCTTGTAGTGTTTTGAGATCAATTTTTTTTTTATAAGTAAATCAGATCTTATAATGCAAAAACGATTTTAAAAAAAAGGTGAAGACTTTGGGCGGGGTTACACTAAAGATAACAATCAAATCAGAATATACGAGATTTGTACATTTCAAACCACATACAATATAAGACTAAAATATGAAGAGTTTTAATTTCAATTCAAATCAGAGTATAAAAATAATAGTTCAGTCTCTACATGATCAAGTACTTAAAGCGAAAAGATCATGTCTACCAAGTTCGCAAGGTAAGAGTAAACCCTCAAGGATACAACTCGATCAATCCTTCACTCCAACTACTCATCATACTTTACTTGCACTATCTATCCCCAATAAAATGAGGTTAGACTCTCTAAAGTCTGGTAAAGCAACCCAAACTCAAACTTAAAGAAAATATATCAAACATTTAAAGGTAAATACATGACATATTATTCATCAATCATCAAGTGATAGACAAGAGAACAATATCCTATGAGTCATTCATTTCAAGCATTCGAACATAAAGCATTTAAAAATATTTCATCACTTAATATTATATTCAACCTTAACACACATAATAAAGCATAATCTATATGCATTCAAGTCATACACGTCATCACATAAATATATATGCATATAAGACATTCAAATCATTGCATCATTTTCATATGCATTCATAATTCTTATAAGCAATAGGTCAAATCATATTTGACCATTCGAGCGTGAAACACACACACATACCTTCTAAGTAATTTAGTTAGATATTCGTGATATACATCAATCATGATACATATGTGTGATATATTCACTCTGACAATCATAATGCAATCATTTACAATGAAACTATGTAGGTGTGATGTATCATTCACCTAATAAGTTAAAACTAGTTATTTATAGGCGTGATGTGTCATTCACCTATACGCTAACATAAATGTCAGAATCATAACATCATTTCAAGATCTAACATCAATAAAGATATGATTCTCACATATGAGTTCAGTATATAATCATGATACAACAAAAAAGTCAAATCTATAGATTCATAACTGTCTATCTCAATCAACTCAAAAGATTATCACAATTCATCATAACATTTCATTTAATCATATAAATATTTACAAGATCTATGCCGGATCGCGTGGTCTGAAAAATGTACAACCTCACAAAGAGTTACCGCTCTAGGCAGATGGTCTGCCTAGTCTTGGACAATGCACTTCCTCACAGGAATATACCGTATTCGTGTAGTACCCACTTTTAGACAATGCACTTCCTCAAAGAGACTTACTGCTCTAACTAAATTACCTGATCTGGTCATGCACACCCTCAGAGAGTTCTTTGGAAACAGTTTCTCAATGAGTACCATATTTAGTGAAAACTATTGAGATATATGCATCAATACAACTGACCACTCTCATGGTCGATAACGACCAACACAGGCACAAACATGTATATAATCAATATGCATCACATTATATATCACTTCATATGACACTTAAATCATAAAATCACAAATTTAACTAATAAGGTTTCATGAACCATAGTTCACTATTAAACTTAAACATTTATTGCACACATTTATAATTTCATATCATATGACATTTAAATCATATCATACAGAAGCATATGCATTTCATAACTTAAACCTTGAAGTATGTGTAAACAAAACATGAGTTCTATGCATGCATATGTGAACATGCACATTTCATAATACGAAGCAACTAAACCTCAACATACGTAACTCCTATATAGTTTGAGTTATGCACACAGGATTTAAGTCATATATGCATTGTTTCATCACATGAATCAATATGCAAAGCAAGCATTTCATGCATAATGTGTCTCACACATAGTATATATATACATATATTAATAGCAATCACACAAATCATGGTTCATTTATGAGAGTACGAGACGTATCAGTCAATGCATAACAGTATTTGTATAATCCTATCATGAACATGATTCTATCACTTATGCTTTCATGCATGATTACATAATTATTATTTCACGCTAGAATTCAACATGGTCATGTCAAACACATCAATTTTTGCAATATTTATTCACACAAATATATGCTCAAACATGTACCTACAACAAACACACTCCATATTTCACTATCTAAAATCATGATGAGCATGATCACCGAACTACAATAAAAAAATCACTTCTATTCTCATACATTCAAATCATGCTCAACATGATCACCGAACTACAATAACATCAGTCTTAAATATCCACAACTAAGTGGTGTGTGTGAGCAAGAAAGTGTTGCATACAATAAAAATAAATTTATTGGGTGATGCATTTACACCACATACTTACCACAAACATTTACCCGATTTGCATTTTGCATTGCATTGCATTGAATGCATATTGACTTATAATTGTTTTGATACTTAGCGTAAATATCATATTTTTAGTATATCCTGCACTCAAACCCGTTAAAAATATAGGCAACCATAACACCCCTAGATATTCATAACTACGTTCGGCGTATGCGCATAACTTGTATTTGCAATTAAGTAAAGTATTTAGCACAACAACATCATGCTAACGCAATTAGTGCATAAACATGCTTTTTACAAGTTTAGTTAAGAAAAATTTAATAATGTGAAGAACAATAAATCGAAACCCAAAAGACTGAGGGGTTTCAAAATTTGCTAAGACCGCCCAAGTAACGATGCACCGAACACTTGGTGCATGATCGAAAATGCCAAAAACTCTAAAAATATGAAATTCCCAAAAATCCAAAAAGATAAGGTTAACCATCAATAAATATTAACTACTTAGCAAAAAACACTGCATACACCAACATCTCCATCTCACTAAATTTGGTTACTGCAAAACATATATTAAATATTTTAAATATTACTTTTGATTAAAATAACCAAAATGCCCCTTGGTTAAAAATTAAGATTTCTAACTTGTTAAATTCATCTAGTAAATTTCAAAATTCAATGATATCACACAAATATTTTACAAAACTCTTAAAAATATGTTTTTGATCAAAAGTAATATAATTAATTGTTAAATATCTAAAATAATTTTAAAAATATCAATTTTACCCTTGTTAACCAGAAATGAGTAATTGAGCATTTAAACACCAATAAATAAGATTTAAATGATAAAAACACATTTCTAACTCAAAAATAAAAATAAATTATTTTATTCATTAATAATATCCAAAATTTATAGGTTTTACAGTGAGGCATCCCCGTCATAGTCGTAAGATGATCCAAAACACGACTGCATATGCTGGGGGAAAGCTGGTGGCTAGGCAATCCATCTGCACCTTCAGCTACAGCTCCCCAGAGTGTTGTTGAGTGGAGATCTTCGGTCTACCAAGGGTCGAAGTTGACCTGGTCCTGCATGGCACATGACAAACCAACTTTGATTTTTTGCACGGTATCATATTTATCATCTGGTTTGACAACAAGTTCCCATGATGAAGAATTTATGGGGTTTTTTGCAAGTGGCGGGATGGTGTCGTAAGCAGCAGCTGAGTGTAGAATCTGCCAATCTATCCGTTTCTTGGTGAGGAGGTGGAGTATTTCGTCTTTGAAGCAGCCAAGGGCTGCCTTAGCAAGGTGGGCCGCTTGTGGAGGGTCTAAGGTGGTGGCAATTGTTAGAAAAGTTTTAAAATATAAAATCCTTTTAAGTTTTGTTTCCCACCAAAAGTGCTTTAAAAATGTTTAGTCCCATATCTAAGAGAGAAAAGTTTTTCAAGTGGTTTAAATAGAGGGTTTGTTATCTATTCTTTACTTTGGTAAGCCTTGAGTCTTTAGGTGGCTTGCGGACGTTGCTGCACATCGTGCATCAACAGACGTGCCATTCGCACACACACGCGCGTGTGTGCACGTGTGTGCGCAAGGGTGCTTGAGACGCAATGTGGCATTTTGATGGCATACTTTGCACTTTGCACGCTCGCAGCGGTGCGAGGTGCATATGAGGCACACATGTTCATTTTGTCTTTTCGGTTTTGAGATGTCTGACAGTTTGAAAGGTTTTAATTGCATTTATATTGAGTTTATGGTGCATTGTGGCTGTTGGACGGTTTTGAAGACCTTTAATCTATAGTCAAAGGTGGGTGACCGTTCAAGGACCTTTTAAAATCGTCAGATTTATGGTAATAAATCTCATTTATCGCAAAACGTTTTGGCCTTACTAGAAGTCTATAAATCTTTTCGTTTTCTCATCTTTTGGGGTATACAAATTTCTTACTCTTGAGTTTTCTCCTTTCTTTCTTCCTGATTTGGCTTGCAGAGTTCAAGTGTGGGGAGAGGTCATCTATTCTTGTAAATCAGTGACTCTCTGAGGTTCAAGCCTATTTGTATCCTCGAAACTCAGTCGCAACAAACCCCTTTTCGCATCTTCAGAATTCTCGGAGTGGGGAGATTGAAGTTCTAAAGATAGCGATCTTAAGAACGTGCCTCTAGGCTTGAGCTCTCCATTTCCTTAAATCCTTTTTTTGTCACCTGTTTGACCTAAAAATTTTAGAACTTCAATATGGCCTCTGGTTTGACATCCAACTCCATCAATCTGCTTAGTTGTGACCTTGAAAAACTCGATCGATTTGATGGGTCAAACTTCAAGCGGTGACAATCAAAGAACTCTTTCCTATTGTCTGAGCTGCGTATCGACTATATCCTCAAAAAGGCATGTCTCACTGTTGTTGCTGGAGAAGTTGAGACAGAAGAACAACAAAAAGAGCGAGAGAAGTAGCATACTGACAACTACCAATGCAAAGGGCATATCCTGAACACTTTAGCTGATTCTCTCTTTGACTTGTATTCACCATTGGAGTCGGCTAGAAAGTTGTAAAATGCTCTCGAGATCAAGTACAATGCAGAAGATGCTGGTAACAAAAGGTTTATCGTAGATCAGTATGTTAATTTTTCTAATGTTGATGATTAGCCTATACTTGTTCAAATTCATGAGATGCAAATATTGTCCTATAAAATCAAAAGAGAAGGTATGTATCTTGATGATGACTTCCAAGTTGCTGTCATTATGGAGAAACTACTAGATTCCTGGAAAGAATATAGGAATCACCTAAAACATAAAAATGAGAAAATCACTTTAGATGGTCTTCTTAAGGACATCCAAATTGAGGAGGAAACTCATCTTCGTGAGAAAAAGAATTCAAGTCTTAAAGAGGGTTATCCTAAAGTGAATTTTGTTAGTAACAAGGGTGACAAAATCATGAAAACCCAAAAAATCAAAAAGAATTTCATGAAAGGGAAAAAGCCAACTGATAAAAAGAAAATAAGTTGCTATGTTTATGGTAAGTTTGGCCATTTTGCTAGAGAGTGCAGAGAAAGGAAGATGACTGGTCCTAAGCTAAATGAGTCAGAGGAGAGGCTTGTTGCTGTAATCTCTGAAACCTTCATGGTGGCAGCAAATAAGGACCGGTACCTGGATACTGGAAGCACTGTTCATGTGGCAAACGACATGAACTTGTTCAAGTCGTATGAAGTAGTGGGTGAGGGATGTAATCTCTTTATGGGAAACTCTTCCTCAACTAAAGTGCTAGAAAAAGGGAGTGTGAAAATTAATTTCACCTCCAGGAAAATTCTAACACTTGAGAATGTCCACTATACTCCAAAAGTTTGAAAAAAATTAATCTCTGCAGATTACTGTCAAGAAATGGTTTTAAGATTGTTATTGAGTCTGAGATTGTAACTGTGACCAAAGGAAAAATCTTTGTAGGAAAAGGGTTTGCCACTGGTGGTATGTTCAAGATGAGCATAAATGAAACTATTACTTCTGTTTATATGGTTGACTCCTATATTCTTTGGCATTCACGTTTAGGACATATAAATTCTTGTTGCATTCATAATATGAATAACTTTGGTCTTCCTCCTTGTCAAGTTAGAATAAAACATAATCATAAGTATGAGACATGCATTCAAACCAAGCTAACTAGACTCCCATTTCCCAGTGTAGAAAAGAATTATAAATTGCTTGAATTAGTGCATTCTGATGTGTGTACGATGGATAATGTTTTGAGTCATGGCGGCAATAGGTACTTTATTACCTTTATAGATGACTATTCAAAATTTTGTTATGTTTATTTGATTAAACATAAATCTGAAGCATTTTCAAAATTTCTCATTTATTTTACTGAAGTACAAAATAAATTTAAAACAAAGATTATACATTTAAGAACAAATAGAGGAGGTGAATACTTAGGTGAAGAATTTGATAAATTCTGTAGAGATAATGGTATTATCCATCAAACATCAACTCCTAGAACTCTTGAAGAAAATGAAGTAGCAGAAAGGAAAAACAAAAAACTTGTAGAAATGATGAATGCTATGCTTCTTAATACAGGTTTGCATTCCAACTTATGGGGAGAGGCTATACTTTCTGCTTGTTATATTATTAACCGAGTTCCTTATTCCAAATCTGAAAAATCACCTTATGAATTGTACTTTGGTAAGAAACCTAATCTTAGTTATTTCATGTTTGGGGTTGTTTAGCATATGTTAAAATTCCAGAAAATAAAAGAAAGAAGGTTGGACCTAAAACATTTAAATATGCATTTGTTGGGTATGCTGAACATAGTAAAGCATATAGATTTCTGGACATTGTTAATGATGTTATTGTAGAATCTAGAGATGCATCTATCATAGAACATAAAAATGCATTTGATTCTCTTCTTGATGACAATCATATTATAGTAGATGAACATCCTGTTAATGATATGATTGAATATTTTGATGATTGTACTGCTAAACCAGAAACTGAAGTTAGACACAATAGACGCATTAGAAAACCAACTAATTTTGGTTCTAACTTTTATACATTCCTAATTAAGAATGATCCTGTGTTCCTTCAAGAGACAATGTCTTCTCAAGATGGTGCCTTTTAGAGAGAAGCTGTAAATGATGAAATTGAATCAATTATGTCTAATAATGTTTGGAAATTAGTCAATTTACCTGTTGGTTGCAAAACTATTGGCTCCAAATGATTTTTCAAAAAGAAATTAAAAGCTGATGGTACAATCGATAAATTTAAAGCTCGTTTGGTTGCAAAAGGTTTTAAACAAAAAGAATGTATTGATTATTTTGATACTTTTGCTCCTGTAACCAGAATATCTACTATTAGAATTTTAATTACCATGGCTGCCATATATAAGCTTCAAATCCATCAAATGAACATGAAAACAATATTTTTGAATGAAGAATTAGATGAAGAGATATATATGGAGCAACCTAAAGGTTTTGTAGTGCTAGGACAAGAGCGTAAAGTTTGCAAACTTGAAAAATTCTTATATGGATTAAAGAAATCTCCTAAGCAATGACATGAAAAATTTGATAGCTCTCTGGTACATAATGGTTTTAAAATACATGATGTTGATAGGTGTGTTTACAGTAAAGTAGATTGTAACTCAATTATTATTATCTGTTTATATGTTGATGATATGCTTATTTTGGGTTTCAATAGTGAATGTATAAATTAAACAAAAAGATTTTTATCTTCCATATTTTGTATGAAAGATTTGGGTGTTACAGATGTTATTTTAGGAATCAAAATTATAAGAAATGATAATGGCTTTGCATTATGTCAATCACATTATATTGAGAAAATTCTTACAAAGTATTAAAATATTAATAGTTCACCGACATGCATGCCATATGATCCAAATATGAAATTGACTCCACATGTTGGTGCAAGTGTTCAACAATTAAAATATGCCAATGTTGTAGGTAGTCTTATGTATGCAATGAATTGCACAAGGCCTGATACTGCCTATGCAATGAGTAAAGTGTGTAGATATACTAATAATCCTGGTCATCAACATTGGAATACAATGAACAAGATTCTTAGATATCTTAAGTATACTTTAGACTACAAAATCCACTATACCGAGTTTCTTGCTATTATTGAAGGGTATAGTGATGCAAGTTGGAATACCAACTTTGAAGATTCCAAGTCTACGAGTGGTTGGGTTTTTACCTTTGGTGGAGTAGTTGCATGGGGGTCTAAGAAACAAACCTGTATAACTTATTCTATAATAGAATCTGAGTTTATTGCTTTGGCATAGGCTTGTAGAGAAGTTGAATGGCTTAAGAATATGCTAGTGGATATTCCACTAGGTGAGAAGCCTATACCTACTATTTCAATGTTTTATGATAGCCAATCAGCTATATGTAAAGCAGGTAATATGAAATACAATGGAAAGTCTAGACATATTAGTCTAAGACACAATTTTATAAGACAAATGATTAATGACAATATTATATCATTGAAATATGTGAAGTCATGTCAAAATTTGGCAGACCCATTTACGAAAGGCCTTTCTAGAAATGTCATCAATAAAACATCGAGGGGAATGAGAATTAAGCCAATTAAGTCATCACCTAAGGATACCCAACCTAGAGTGTTGAAGATCCCACATGCTTAGGTTCAATGGGAAACAAATTGGTGAATGACACATATTGAGCATATTTATGTGAACCCATTACTGATGTTTGCTTATGAGCTGTAACTAATGTGAGGGTTGAGCTAATAGCTCTTAATGAGTTTGTAGGCTTTAAGGCTAGGGTGTGTGTTACAGTACACCTAGACAAACTCACCTATGTGAGTGTAGAAGTGTGAGCCACTTCTTATGAGATTTGACAATTCTCTAGAGCACTCATGAATCTAGGGAAGCACAAGGTTCAAAATGTGCCAACATGAAATCCACACAATTGAACTTTTTGGAAACCTATGTATGATTGAAAACTCGTTAACAATATAAGGAGCTAAGTTCAAGGTAAGTCCACTTAGCACCTTGGTTAATTTAGGTTTTCTTTCAATAAGTGGGGGTTCAAGTCTTACAGACGCTCTCACTGATGCATAAGTTTCTATGCAAGCCAAGTACATTTTAAAACTAGTGGGGGATTGTTAGAAAAGTTTTAAAATATAAAATCCTTTTAAGTTTTGTTTCCCACCAAAAGTGTTTTGAAAATGTTTAGTCACATATCTAAGAGAGAAAAGTTTTCAAGTGGTTTAAATAGAAGGTTTGTTATCTATTCTTTACTTTGGTAAGCCTTGAGTTTTTAGGTGGCTTGCGGATGTTGTTGAGCATCGTGCAACAACGGACGCGTCGTTCGCTTGAGGCGCAATGTGGCATTTTGATTTTGCACTTTACACTTTGCACTTCGCAGCGGTGCAAGGTGCATATGAGGCACAAATGTCCATTTTGTCTTTTCGGTTTTGAGATGTCTCACAGTTTGAAAGGTTTTAATTGCATTTATATTGAGTTTATGGTGCATTGTGGCTGTTGGACGGTTTTGAAGGCCTTTAATCTACAGTCAAAGGTGGGTGACCGTTCAAGGACTTTTCAAATCGTCAGATTTATGACAATTAATCTCATTTATCGCAAAATGTTTTGGCCTTACTAGAAGTCTATAAATCTCTTCGTTTTCTCATCTTTTGAGGTATACAAATTTCTTACTCTCCAGTTTTCTCCTTTCTTTCTTCCTGATTTGGCTTGCAGAGTTCAAGTGTGGGGAGATGTCATCTATTCTTGCGAAGCAGTGACTCTGTGAGTTTCAAGCCTAATTGTATCTTGGGAACTCAGTCGCAACAAACCCATTTTCGCATCTTCGAAATTCCTGAAGTGGGGCGACTGAAGTTCTAAAGATAGCAATCTTAAGAACATGCCTCTAGGCTTGAGCTCTCCATTTTCTTAAATTCTTTTTTTGTCACCTCTTTGACCTAACAAGGCAATCTCAGCCATTAGTCGGGAGAAGGGCTTGTGAGTGATAGGGTCAATCCCCATACCAGATAGCTTCTTCTTAAGCTTGAGTTCCAATGGTTCTTGATGTCATTGTCTGTACGTCCGGGAAATTGAGCAGCTATCAAGGACCACCTGAAGGGCCAACCAAGTAAAAGTATTAAGGTACAGCAGATAAAAACACATTATTGCTTGGTCTGGTTGCTAGCGTAGGAATGCATACTAAGAACCAACAAGGAGATTAAAATGGCATTGGCCTGTAGCCGTTGGTAATGTTTTATGTTCTGTTATAGGTTTTTCAAGTCTTCAATTAGCCCTAACTTGCTTTTGGTGTTTCGAGTGCAAAGTTAAATAAAAAATCAAGTTTCCACTTAGATTGGAGCTTTATTTCCGTTGTTGGGAATGGAACAGATTTAGGGAACAAGTTGGCTTATATCCATTCTCAGTCGGACCCTTCCAGATTCTTAGACCAAGAGGAATTTTGGGCAAGGGCTTCTCTTTAACTGCCATCTGTCCATTGTAGCGGGTTATATTGGTTAGGTTGGGACATCCGTCCAGCCAAGCCCAGTGGACAGATGAAGTCCCAGACATGACTTGTTTCTTATTGGGGTCGGGTTTGGTAATTTATGGTGCTCGGGCATGAAACGTTGCCTGCTATCTGCCTGTCAGTTCAGTCGCCTTACTCTATGACCATGGCTTACACCTTGTGGCCAACATCCATCTGTGGTGGGACAACCATTGGCGATGGACTATGGCGGGACTGGCAGAACGAGTCTAGTTGTGGACAGAGGTGCTTCCATGACAATGATGAACAACATCACTCTTGTTGTCTCTTGAGTGGGGAAGTAATGTTTGATGATCAGCGCTCGAGACTTGCCAAAGCGTCTGGCCAGTCACGATATTACGTGGAGAATTTTGTAAAGCTACTTCTACACGGCCGGTTGAGAAAAGGAGCCAGGTAACTGGTTCTTCAACGAAAGCCCTCCCCCTTTTGTAAAATCGGCTGTATTTTTGCCCCCAACCTCTTTTTGCCAAATCGACCGGAGCAGGTTATATGTTACCCCCCCCCCCCCCGAACAGGGCCGGTAGCTACATCTCATGTTCGGGGGAACCCAATGAGCGCCACGTATAAGATGCAGACCGACTAGTATCCCCATGTGTGTCCGCCTCACATAGCATCGTAATTTGGTGCCGTCGCAAAGACTTAATTACCCTTTACCGTCATCCTCTTACTCTTCATGGAACGGACCTAAATGCCCTCAATCTATAAAACGAAAATGGCGGCTTGTGAAAAGGATGAAACTGCCTTCCATCGTGATCGCGCCAAAATTTTCAGCAAAGTTTGCGTATGTAGCAAGCCAACTTTATGTTGTAGGATTTAAATAGTTCAAAACAATCCATTTTCACCCTAAGCAGAAAAGTCTACCGGAGCATACTTTGCCTTCATCTGTTGTCGCCGAATCATCTGTTTCCTTCATCTGTTGTCTTCGTATCTTCCGTTGCCTTCTTCTGTTGCCACCGGAGCATCCTTTCCTTTGCTCGGCTACCGTCAGAGCATCTGTTTCCGTCTTACGCGCAATCGCAGCATCATTGCCACCATCTGTTGCGTATACGTTCTGACTGTTTCTTACTCTACAGTTGGAATACCCAAAATCCTATCGTTTCAGTGAGTTTTGTTTAAGGTTTCGTTATGCAATCTGAAGGTTGCGATTTATACAATGATTTGTAAGTTTGAATCGACGATGATTTATACATTCAAAGCAATAGCGATGTGTGTTTATTAAGATACCTCGATTTGTACATAAGTTTGCTAAATCTTACAACGATTTGTAGTTATGAAGCCAAATATTGCGATGATTTGTAATCATGATGATCGTTTAATGTGTTGTGCAGGTTAGCAATGTCTGCGGCTCATCAGAGAAGAGATACCCCGTCGTTCTATGGGTTGTGTATTAGAGAAGTGATCCGCCAGTCCCATCTATCTTAGTTATTTGAAAGATACCAAAATATACTTAAGATTGAGAATGATAAAGACAAGAAAAAAGCGCTGGAATTGTATTATGCGGAGGATTATCCATCAGATATCGAGGCTGCGGACCAAAGGAAGAATGCTGAAGAACTAAAGATGCAAAAGAAGGATGACCAAGAGAAGGCAAAACAAAGAAATAAGGAGGAGAATGAAAAGAAAAGGCAAAGGAAGAAGGCGAAGGAGAGGGAAAGGCAAAAAAAGAATAAGGAGGAGAGGGAAAGGAAATTGAACAATCTAAAAGAGGATGCTAAGACTAAAACGTGGAAGCTGTTGTTGGAGCATATAGCAATGCAAAACGAGGTAAAACTACTGAAGGAGGCGGAGGAGAGGCGAAGGCAATTGAATAAGGAGGAGGAAGAGAAGGAACTGAATAAGCTTCAGGATGAGGAAGAAAAGGGAAAGCGGAGGAGGGAGAAGGAGTTTGAGGAAGAGAAAGAAAGGCAAAGGAAGAAGAAGGAGTTTGAGGAAGGGAAAGAAAGGCAAATGAAGGAGAAGGATGATGAGGAAAAGAAGGAAAGAGAAAGGAAGGAGAAGGAGAAGGAGGAAGAGGAAGAAAAAGAAAGAGAAAGGAAGAAGCAGGAGGAGGAAGTGGAGGAAAGAAGGAAACAACATGAGAAAGAGAAGGAAAGGCGGCAGAAGGAGAAGGAAGACGAGAAAAAGAAGGAAAGAAAAGGGAAGGAGAAGGTGGAAGAGGAAAAGAAGGAAAGGGAAAAGCAGTGGGAGGCAGTGGACCAACTAGAAAGGCCTAGGTTGGAGGGATTGGTAGAACAGGAGAAAAGTGTGACCAAGGTAAATAAATTTGTCCTATCTGTGAAGATTTAATAATATGTTTAACGATTTTGGTATAGCGATTACTGTGTTAGGTATTAATATTTATAGCGATTACTGTGATAGTGTGTGTCCAACCAATATTATTTATAGCGATTAGTAGAATATTATTTATAAGTACAAATTGTACTAATTTATAATTGGTAGGAATAATATGTTATTGTGTGTTACAAGGAGGTCACAGGAGAAGTAGAACACCAGGTGAAAAGCTCGGAGGTCGGTGTCAGTGGCTTGTAGTGCTGTCGTGGTATGGTCAGCTGACTGCATATCAGAAGGACCGATTATGAAATATGCACTTCGGTGGCCTTTTGGACCAGCAATATTTTGAAACTTGCTGAAAGACGATGACCCACCTGGTAAATAAGTGGAATGATAAGACAAACACATTCCAATTTGATTCTTTTGAGATCACCATGACCCTAGAAGATGTGGCACGGATAACTGGCCTTAATTGCATTGGCAGTGCTGTCCTATTACGGGATTCAAACTATAACGCAAGGAAAAAATGCATGGCCCTTCTAGGAATATCGATGGACGAATGTTGTCAATGCATTTCTGGTGGAATCAATTCCACATCAATGAAGGTCTCATCTTTTCGTAATAAATGGGAAGGCCACTCTGCTACTTGTGCATCTGAAATAGCCGACCAAGAGTTGCGTGACTTCCTTCTTTATTTTTTTGGTCTTACTTTATTTTCCAATTGTTCTGGTTCGAGAATAAGTTACATGTGGCTGCAGTACTTGGAAGACTTAGACGAAGTCGACAACTATGCATAGGGTGCCGCTATGCTCGCACACTTGTACAGTCAACTCTACCGTGCGAGTAAGAGTGCGAAAACAGTCGGTGAATTTTGGCCATTTGTTCAGGTATTTGTTTATTACATACTTAGTAATTGTAGACTAAGCTCATTGAAGGTTGTATTGTTACTAATATATTGTTTTTGTTAGGCTTGGGCATGGGAACATATTATCCCATTGCATCCACATTGTGGCTCTGCGATTTGTGGTTTTCCAAAGATCGGTCGTTGGGCTAGAATAAACGTCACAGTTCATAATGCTAAGTCCATTTTAGATGGGCTGCAACTAAATGAGGTAAATGTTCTAAAATTGTTTACAATCGGTTCACCATTTATCATTCAGTATTATAAATCGTTGTAATGTTTAGCATTCTTAAACAATCATCGCTGCAGGATTTTGTCTTCCTTAGTATATATCATTGTCACCTTATCATTGTTAAGTAAATTGTAATATATTTGTGACTCGTTATTAAAAAGAATTACCAATGTACAGGTTTTGTGGAGACCGTATAGAGATGTGGAGGACGATGACCAAGACGTTGCAGAGGCTGCTAGATTGTCTGACCGCGATTTGTGGCTGTTTTATAATTATGAAACCGAGTTGCAACATGACAGTCAGGTTCTCCTACAATGTGGCTTGTGGTAGTCTATCCCAAATAAGCCTTTGGAAGTGAGAAGGAAGATGAATAGTGGTGGGGGCAGGAACGTGAATTGGCGCGAATGCTATAGGGACAAATTATTAATTTGGAACACAGATGGTGTCTGTGCCGTATCGTATGATTATAAAGGACGACAATTTGATTCCTTTTATTGTAAACCTATGCGGCAAAATCTGGAGATTGAGAAAATTGGGAACCCATGCCTTAAAACTGCCCCTTTTCATGTTGCATCCCAGCATCTACAACCCGTCCGTCGTCCCCCTCCGGTTACAACAACGATTCCCTTAGTAACAAATCCTGATAAAGAGCGAACACTTGTTACAAAAGAGAACGTTGTCTCCGCTGCAAGGTTCGAACTGATGGAGAGGGAGAATAAGAAATTAAGGACATATGTAAGCAATATGAGGATATAATTGAACTCAGTGGTAGAGATGATGACCAGTTTTTTTAATCAGATGGACGCAACCAAGAGGCCACCGAAGATAGACAGTCCACCAAGAAAAAGAAAGAGAGGAGTTCTCTATCATATTTCATATGATTCGTCAAGTGCCACAGAATAAACCCTAGCTATTCTTTTTTATCACGATAGTTATTTGTTGTAATTCTATAAGTAATTGTCGTAACGTGACATTCTTTTATTGTTTAATTCTTTTTTATTAAATCTAATAAACATGTTTCGTCTATAGATCTCGTAAATAAATAAACTGTAATCGAAAATAGATGTCTGTTGTTCAGAAATCATGGCATTGCCTAACCTCCTTGATTGAACAAGAATCGCAATATAACTCGTCGTTTTTGAATGAAAATCGCAATGAAAATTGCAATAGATGTCTGATTGGCACGAGTAATATTATTCACAAATTGCAATATAACTCATCATTTTTGAATGAAAATTGCAAAACACATGCGATTTATGCGGTCAACAATGTCAGCATCGATATAATAGATAATTTCTGTTCAGCAATCGTTGTATTTGTCTCCATCTTGATAGAAAATCGCAAAAAGGATTTACGATATATGCCGTGAACAATAATTGAACAAGTTCTGACGTCGTAAATGATAACAGTCAACAGTGATAAGAAAAGTTTGATGCTCATAAATCGCTATTGATGATCATCAGTAAATTCAAATCGCGCAATAGGTTGCTGGCCAAAAGCGGTACAATATGGTTTCTGCTCAGATATCGTTCATTTGCAGGGACACCTTAAATGCAAACCGCGAAATAGGATTGCAATTCATAAGTTCAACAATGCCTTATAACATTCGGCTTTCTAATTCATCGGGGGAGAACATACACCACCCTCCCCAAATCGACTGTCTGCAAATTACTCAAAAACCTCCTAATCACAATCGTATAAACTGGGATTTTCAGAGTTTTCTTAGGTTTTTTTTTTCAACCTGACCTTGTGTTTCACATGCTTAATAATCAGCTTTTGGATTTTTGATCGCCATGTGAGCACCTTTTTTTAGAGTTTGAGCTTTAGAAAAACAATTTTTTTGTTGGTAAGAGCTGTCAGTGCACGTCTCCTTGTGGTGGGATGTTTCAGGTTCAAACCTCAGTGGTACGTTAAATAGTAACTGGTCAAATATGTTGCTCTCTCTCTCTCTCTCTCTATATATATATATATTTCAAATGGATTTCAAATCCATATAACTTTTTGAAATTAAAATGCCTAGATTTTAAGAAACTTGTCCTGCCCTTATTAGTGTGGATTCTCAGCTTCCTAATCTCTCTCTGGACTAGCCTGGTAAGAAAATAGGTTGGGCATGGGTCGTGTCAAGGTTGATATAGCAATGGACCTTATAAGAAGCTGGTTTTTCGTATTCAAACAACTCAAACATCTAAGATCTAGTCATCATAAGAGTCAATCATATATATAGTACAGCCTAGCAGCTTGATCAATAGGTGCTTGAGTACCTACTTGATCATGCTGACCGTCCATCGCGCGCTTGATGTCGGTAAGCACAAAAAAAATCCCATAAAAAATGGCTCAAAAAGTGCCTAAAGGGGCTTTAGCGGTGGTCTTAGTGCACCGATAATGACTCAAGAGATACATGCAGCATTATAATTTTCTAATACCGAGCATTTCCTTCGAGACTTTAGCGGCACACTTGGGGTGCCATTAAAGGTCTATTTTCTGCTGGGACCTTTACCGGCACTTCAAGTGCACCCTTAAAGCCCTTATGGGGCTGTTTGAGCCATTTTTGATGTTTTTTTTTTTGCACTGAACCTCCATCAAGATTCAAGTGCATGATGGTCAACAAGAAAACGTAGGTGCTCAAGCACATATTGACCAAGAGCTACACTCTACTCTCTCTCTCTTTATCTCTGCCCTATATATATATATATATATATATAGGTAGAGATAAAAATCTAAACTACCGTGGACACAAACTCATCTATTTGGGTCATGAAGTGCATATAACAATATGGTCAGGTCTGCTTCTAATTCATATCTGATTTGGTGTAAACAAATATGGATGGATCCAATATATGTAGTAAAATCTTATCCATTTTTTACATTTTACACATGATAGCAATAGTTTTTACCCAATTTCAGTACATTCTGAAACACAACACAACTCATAAAAAAATCTAGAACCCAGCTCAATGTGATATTTAATTTTGATCTCATTTTGAAACTGGACTAACTCTTCAAACTTGAAACTGGATCCGAATCAAATTTGACCCCTTTTCATCCGAACTTTGGGTTACAGGGAAACAAAGAATTAACTGCCACCAAGGCTTTTATCCAACTAAACTTGACACTGACCCAGTAATAATCATGTCTCAACAGTAGTCTCAAATTGGTGATGAAAATGGATCACACGCAACCAAACTTCTGCATCCAAAACAATGTCCAATTTAAACTCCAAGGATGGCTAGAGCCTAAACATGGCGCAACTTTGACAGCTATATTCACAGGGGAAAGTGGGGCACACTTAAAAGATCAGGGTGGGCAACGTTCCCCACCCTCAATGTGGCTCCACCACTATATATATATATATATATATATATATATATATATATATATATATATATATATATATATATATATATATATATATATATATGAAAACTGGTAGCTGCTCACTCGTTAAGTAGTCAAATGAAGGTACTCACGTTGAGCACAGCATCTTTTCTTGGCAAAAAGGCTAAACGGTAAACGGTTCATATATATATATATATATATATATATATATATATATATATATATATATATATATATATATATATATATATATATATATATATATGAAAACTGGTAGCTGCTCACTCGTTAAGTAGTCAAATGAAGGTCACTCACGTTGAGCACAGCATCTTTTCTAGGCAAAAACGCTAAACGGTTCAGATCTATTATAAAACACTTAAAACCTATGGGGCATAATATGTTCAGTTCTTTTATATATATATATATATATATATATATATATATATATATATATATATATATATATATATAGAGAGAGAGAGAGAGAGAGAGAGAGAGAGAGACCACATTCTTGGGTATGAGCCACCAATTAGGGGTAACATGTTGGGCAATGTAAGAGACGAGTTTAGCATCTTCCTGGGGTGTCCACTGGCCCCTTTTCACGTTGTCCTTCTCGCAGCAAGGGATCCTTCCCATTTTTGTAGGTCGTAATTGTTTCTCGAGTTGTCTAAACTCTCTCTCTTTCTCTTTGATTGCTACGATTAGACTAGCTTTTGTCTTGTGATCACACCAAAATGACTTGCACCACACGTAGTCTTGCTGCCTATCTCATATAACATAAAAATGTTGAAAGTCATTGATTATAAAGTAAGCAGAACATGATAATTAGGATTACCAGGGGCCAACCAGCAAAAGCAGCAAAGATGTTGAAGTACATTAGGAGGCTTGGGACATGAAAGGCCAAGCCGCAGATCACCCATCTAAGAGATATCCGCTTGTTACCAAACCATTCTGGCCGAGTGGAAAATATGGCTTTGAATTGAAAATATGATGCCTGTTCACAAAAAAATTCTGCGATTGCGCTCTTCCCATATTCGCCAGAAAGCCAAGAAAAGCCACCATTTCCATATTCGTTTCCACTTGTTGGGTCGCTTGGCAACGTGCGCAGCCAGAACGAGTTGTCTAAAACACGATGACGTCCCCACCTGCAGGGGCCTCGTTGCTTTGAAGAGGCCTTGAAAAAAAAAAATGGTGCAGAATCATAAGAGATGTGAAGCTGATGCGGAGGCGTTTCCACACACCTGCACCTCCATGCAAAATGATACCCAGGCCTTTGTAACCTACCTATCCATCGTATTGACCAATATTGTCGAGAGAGTGGTGTATGTTCGCCCCCGATGATTCACTGAATCCCACGTCTGTGTTCGAGGGGTCGAATGAGCGACACATATTTAGGCACATGGGGCTCGTATTCCCGTGTATGATGACATAACTTTGCATCAGACTATGGTGCTGTTGCAAAGACTTAATCACCCTTACTTGCTTTTCTTGCCCTGAAATGACGGTTTGAGGAAATGACAAAAATATCCTTCATTCAAAAGTTGGGAAAATACGGTTCGAGAAAAGGACAAAAAAGTCCTCCATCCAGAAAGTTTGATGTTAACTATTTAAAGTGGAGACGTTCCCTATTCATGAAACTCCTCTGCCATCTGCTGTAACAATAGCTCCCATTATCAACCCAAACTTTGCCTTTGTCTCCAGTTGAGGTTTCCGCCTTGTTTTTTATCCTATTTTACAACACATTGTCACCTTCTCGTGTCTGCCTTGTGTTACAAAACATTCCCCTATCTTCTCTTTATTTTTGCTGTCGTTAGGCATTATGGAAGAAAGCAATGATGCACAAAAATTCCAACCAGTGCCATTAAGGCGGCGTGAGTAGCTTTCCATCTCATCATGCTATCGATGAAGAAGGCATGTCGTCTTGTGTGTCATTAAGGCATTGTTTGGTTATTGCAGGTAGATCTTGTTCTTACGATGGTTGGAAACTTATCGATATTTGTAAGACGCTGGTACCTGTTGACAAGAATGCTTGTTTACAAATGCTAGGAAGGGCCTCTACCCCATCAGGTATCCTACATTCACTCATTATATGCATTGTATCTCCAACCGCTGTAATAGTAACATACTCCCATTTTTGTGAGATATATCTTTGTTAGTTAATATCGATTTGTTTGGTATTTTACTCGATTTCTTTCGTATCGATTTATAATTTATTGTGCGATATATTTATCGACCTTTTAGATATTATGGTTTTGTATTGTCGAGTTGTAAGTTATTATGCTGAACTGCCGTATCGATTTTCAATATATTATTTGATATTCATATCGCTTTGTAAGATATTATATGTTTTGTAATATGTATTTCTAAGATATTTGTACATAGACTTTGAAAACGTGTGCGTGCAGAACCACATCGTTACACGATTGTGGAGGCAATTTTTGCATTCATACCGCTGCTCTGTCAGCGATTTCTATTGAACTCGCTTTACAGCATCGTCGATATAATGAGAGCGTTATCGTCAACACACATGTACGACATGTATCTTTTATTGCCATGGTAAGTGACAACTCGATGCTCAGTATAAGCAAATATCAAACCACACTTGCTTGGATACTGTCATTCATTAAATCGTTGCTTTGACTTGCTTGACCTTATCAGTATCCGTTGTTATATGCATCCTGATTAAATGACAGTAAAAGTATGCGCTTGCTAACACAAATTGATATATTGCTTACAAAACATTCCACTTTCTTATCTTCTTTTTCGTTGTTGTTAGGCATTATGGAAGAAAGCAATGATGCATAAACATTCCAACCAGTGCCATTAAGGCGGCATGAGTAGCTTTCCATCTCATCATGCTATCAATGAAGAAGGCATGTCGTCTTGTGTGTCATTAAGGCATTGTTTGTTTATTGCAGGTAGATCTTGTTCTTACGATGGTTGGAAACTTATCGATATTTGTAAGACGCTGGGACCTGTTGACAAGAATGGTTGTTTACAAATGCTAGGAAGGGCCTCTACCCCATCAGGTATCCTACATTCACTCATTATATGCATTGTATCTCAAACCTCTGTATTAGTAACATACTCCCATTTTTTGTGAGATATATTTTTGTTAGTTAATATCGATTTGTTTGCTATTTTGCTGCAAACACCAATTGATATATTGCTTAAAACTTTGTTGAGCTTATCATAAGGTTGTAATAAATATGATGTAGCTCAATCAATTGAAAGATTTGGAGAATTGAACATCTATACTAGTGACGCAACTAAAGAATTGAACAACTGCGCTATTGATCCACATGAAAAGAAAGGTGCAGGCATTAGAGCCACTCTTGACTTGAATGTTCCAGTAGAAGAAATGCAATTCAATAATGAGGTATATTACCATGACAGTACACATAATAAAAGAGTAGGCATCAGGAATGTAAATGGAAGCACACTAGACTTGAATGTTCCAGTAGTGGAAATGCAATTCAATAATGAGGTAGATTTTGATGTCAGTACACATAATAACTGTGTAGGAACTGGGAATGTACATGGAATTACACTTGACTCTGTTCCTGTAGAAGGAATGCAGTTTAATAATGAGGAAGCTGCATATAAATTTTACAATGATTATGCCTTAAAAGTTGGCTTTAGTGTGAGAAGATTTTCTTGGTCAAAAAATGCACTGGGTGTCTTGGTTAGAAAGACGTATGTTTGTTCCAAGCAAGGTTGGAAGAAATCAATGGAAAATCCAACAAGGAGCATGCCAGAATCAAGATGTGGATGTCAAGCGAGAATGGTTTTGAGAAGACATCCGAATGGGAAATTTGTAGTTCGTACTTTAATAAGTGATCATAATCATGATTTATCTGCATTATTTATGACTCCTATGCTAAGGTCACATCGTAAAGTAACTGTAGCACATGCTGCAATGACTGAAATAACCGATAGCGCCGGCATTGCACCAAGGAAGACATACAATTTGTTTGCCCACATCGACGGTGGTCGTGATAATGTGTAATTCACACCTTTGGATCTAAGAAACCACTTGAGAAGGAAGATGACAGATAACATGAAAAAAGGAGAAATATGTTCTTTGGTTGATTACTTACAGAATAAATCAAGCAATGAACATGGTTTCTTTAGTGCAATGCAAGTGGACGAAGATGGATATGTTGTGAATATGTTTTGGGCAGATTCAAAGTCAAGAGTAGATTATGAATGCTTCAATGATGTGTTTGTATTTGATACTATAGTAAAGATTAATACTGAACAATGGCCATTTGCGCAGTTTGTCGGAGTGAACCATCACGCACAAAGTTGTATATTAGGCGGGGCGTTTTTGTATGACTAGACCAAGGAAAGCTTTGAGTGGTTGTTTAGAGTATTTACACAGGCAATGAATGTGAAGCAACCTGAAGCTATACTTACAGATGGTGATCACGCAATTGCGGATGCAATGCTTCACATCATCGCCTATGTTTGTGTCATATCTTTCAAAATGCAGCAAAGAACAAAGGACATATATTTAATCAAAAGACAGGGTTTGACAAAAAGTTTACTAGGTGTGTGCTTGAGAGCATAGACGAGATCACCTTTATGTCTGATTGGGAGGAAATGATTCAGACATACGACCTTGAAGATTGTCTGTGGTTACAAAATTTATATACAGAAAAAGAGAAGTGGGCATTGGCATATGGAAGACAATACTTTTGTGCTGGTATGATAAGCACACAAAGAGCTGAATCTATGCATGCCACGTTGAAGAAAATCCTGTATTCATGTTTGACAATGTTTCGTTTCATGGAACAATATGAATTATTTATAGACGGTCTAAGACAGAATGAGCTTGAACAAGACGTGAAATGCTTCAATACACGACCTCTAACTTTTGACATGAAAATATTGATGTGACCAGCAACTCTGTATACACTAACTGTATTTGAATGGATTAAGAAAGAGGTGTTACATGTCATGAATTGCAAAATAGAAGGACTTGCGCAAACCAAGAATATGCACAAATATCATATTTTATGGCAGGGCGAAAAGTATCACGAAAGGCGAGAAGCACATGTCACGTACAATGTTGACAATAGAAGAGTTGAATGTTCATGCAAAATGTATGAATTCAAAGGTATTTTATGCTGTCATGCATTAAAGGCACTCAATCAAGAGAAGATACAAGAAATACTTGAGTCTTACGTAATGCGAAGATGGAAGAGACGTGCAAAGATTGAAACCATTGTTATGGACAATGTGAGTAAATTTGGTGTTGACGAAAAGTGCCACATAGCCTCCCGTTACCAACAACTGTGTAGGTCATTTATGCATGTTGCTGATTTGGCATTGAGAAGTGAAGAAGGCTATGTATGCGTGAGAAAAGCTTCAATGGAGTTACTTGAAAACTTGGAGTTAATTCACCTTAAGTCAGTTGCAGCAAATGAATACCAGCCGAAGATAATGGGATCGAACAGTGTAGGTGAAAATCATGTTTCACTTGACACTCCTAAAAAGTTGCGCCGAAGCGTAAACATTATCTTCAACAAGTCAGTAGTGAACGTTGTTGATTATGATGGACATATTTATGAAGCAAAGGGTATGAAAAGAAAACCTGCCTCTGATCGCAGTCGTCGGAGGGTAAAGGGTGCACTAGAATTGGTTGGCAAGAAAGGGACTAAGAAACAACCAACCTGTAATAAAAAACAACAAAGCCCTTCGAATGAACATGTATGTAAGACATTATATTGCTTTCCATTACGTGAAGCTTGTCAATATCTAACTCGTTTAATGTCCAACATGCAGCAATACCCTATAGAAGTAACACCAAACGTTGAAACCTTCATTCCTCCCGACCAGATTTCTGGCAACAATAGCTTCAGTTTTACAAGACTTTTGGTATGTAATCAATGTTGGGAGGAGGTTTGCATTTCTTGTGAAACTTAATGAGTGTCTTATATTTTCTATTTCATGACAAACTCTGATGCATTCGACAGATAGGTATGGGACACAGGAATCTCGTGTGGGCTATTAATTTAGTTGTCATGCCCCTTTGCATGACCCGATTTCCACATTGTCGGATTTGTTAAGAGTTTATAGTGATTTGTCAGTGACGACTTGCGGTCCGTTGTTGGATTTGCTTAAATCGATAGATAGCGATTTATGGCTTCTGCAGGAAGCCGATTCATGACATCACTGAATGGCGATTTGTGGTTATCGTTAAATAGCGATTTGTGGCATCGCAGCATAGTGATTTGCGGGTATTGTTGGAATGTCAATCCAAGCGGGGTGAGAAGGGTTGTTCCAGTAAGCTCTTTTGGGCCATTGATCAAGGTTGCGATTCATTTTATGATGTAAGAAAGCTTTCACCTGCGTTTTCCAGGTAAGTGGTTGTACAATGTTGGACTTGTGTAATGATAATAAAATGAAATCATTTTATGATCTGAGTTTTTTTGGTTGATTTAAACAAGTCCTTTATTTATTGATTTGTGATTTACATCCAATAAATAGAATGTGTCCCAACATAGCTACCAATCTACTTCTAAGATAGTGTCATGTTCACAAGCTACGAGTGCCCTTCTTTTTCTTTGTACTTGTGCGTATAAACATCTTGTAAAATAGATTATTATTTTATTTATCGTAAATTGCGCTTTAGAAGTCTTTTGGTATATAATCAATGTTGGGAGGAGGTTTGCAGCTATGTTGGGACACATTCTATTTATTGGATGTAAATCGCAATTCAATAAATAAGGAACTTGTTTAAATCAACCAAAAAAACTCAGATCATAAAATGATTTCCTTTTATTATCATTACTCAAGTCCAACATTGTGCAACCACCTACCTGAAAAACGCAGATGAAAGCTTACTCAGATCATAAAATGAATCACAACCTTAATCAATGGCCCAAAAAAAGCTTACTTAAACAACCCTTCTCAGCCCGCTTAGATTGACATTCAAAGGACAACCACAAATCACTATGCTGCGATGTCACAAATCGCTATTCAACGATAACCACAAATTTCCATTCAGTGATGCCATGAATCGACTTCCTGCAGAAGCCACAAATCGTTGTCCAGCTCATAGCACAAACTATTCAGCGATAGGTGTGCCATCCTTCTACCGGTGGCTTGTTGACAAGTATCAAAAGATAGTTGTGGCTGTTAAAGAGGAGAGAACAACAAAGAATGAAAATGGAGTTGAGTTCATAGACACAGACAAAGAACTACTACAAATCGTCATTCAGCTGATGATCACTACTACAAATCGTTGTCCAGCGAATAGGAAGGACAACCTCAACATGATCAGGCGGCGCACTTGGAATTCTGCTACGGAATTGAATAAGGAGGGAAACCAGTCACAAACAACTTTGAATGTAACACCAAAATTGTTTTCCATTGTAATCCATCACTTATAAGACTGAATGCTTTTAAGATTGCTAGAGTGTAAGAATCAATATATGCAAATCGGTCGACCAATGGTGTTAGAATTGTTTTGCTATAAGCTTCCATTCGAGGATTGTTTACTTAATTTTTCACTAGACATAAGGATCTCCGTAATTATTAACGTTATCCCAGTAAGGTAGGCCTTCTTGAAATCTAGTGGACTATGGCAATTATTCCTCTTCTCCTTCCTCCTCTTCTTTGTCTCTATTGATCGAGGTCATAAGACCACCTCATCCAATCGATGTACTACTTACGCGCCTCGCATGTTCCACAGTACTCTACGAGTAAAGGGAAATAGGTCCTCAATAGGCTGGCCTAGTAAGGAACGAAACGTTTGTTGTTTACAATTCGCAATACACATATGTGTTGCGTACGAACAACAAAGGATGTATATTAAGTTTTTTGATTAATCGTACATTATTCATTTATCACGGTGGTTGAACAGTAGATCTTTTGGCTCATAGATAGTCGCACAAGCACTGGACGGTGTGATTATCGTCTACTTCGTGAACCAGCAATAGTCAAAGCGACGGTACCTTTATAAACCTAGAGTTCCTCCCTCGAACATGTGAGGCAAAGGAAGACAGCTACACGACCAACAATGGCAAATCAATACGATATTGTCTACACATCGTCTCCATTTTCATCAAAATCCGTCTCTTTCATGCCATATTTGCGCTTTGTGTTGTGTACTCTATAATTTAATTTCAATACCGTTCATTGCAATGTCCTTGTTCATTTCAGTAGAACATCCACCGACGAAGTTGGGCGAAAACTTAGTGAATCACTCCTGCAGGACATCAAAAGAATGCACAATGAATTCACACAGTGCAACATGATCAGTAATTTTGTTCGTATGAAAGTAGTAGGAGTTGTCTATATACGTAAGCCATGTATACTATATCCGATTTCGTCAGTTATATTAAAAGCAACGCTCCAAGCAAGACTATAAGCATCGTCAGCCCGTATTTCATGGTATATCAGTTGTATTTTATGTTGCTTTTGGTTATTGATTTAGTCCAGTTGGTTCGTATGTTAACATTGTTGTTAATAAGGTTTCGGTTTGCAAACTATCTTACACTGTTTGCCATACTCTAGTGGATTTAAAGACGGCCTACCTTATTGGGTTAACGGTAATCATTGCGGATACCTTTTTTCTAATGAAAAAGTAAGTAAACACCCCTAGAGTGCAAGGTCACAGCATAACAGTGCTAACAACTTTTTTTATGATCCATTTGCAGATATTGATTCCTACACTCTGGAATGCTGAAAAGCAATGAGTCTTATACGTGATGGATTTACACGAAAAACAACTATGGTGTTACAATTCGTTGAAAGTTGACAGTGGTTTACGGCTTGACATTTCCCATATCGTAAGATTCCATCTATATGAGTATCGTGTCGTGTACTGTGGTCATGAATTTACTTTCGATCGCATTATTCTCAGATCGGTTTCGTCAAAGCCATTTTGGGAGTCGACATTAACGAGTGGATCTATCGCACAACATACCATGCTCCTTTACAAAATAATGGCGTTGATTGCGACGTATTTGTAATGAAGTACATTGAAGCGATATACAATGGTGCAAAACCCTGTTTCGACGCTGTATGCCATTTCTTGGCCTCTGTTATTAGTGATTAAATGCATGTCTATTGGTTCCACATTAGAATTTGTTTTTGCAGGTTGATATACCTGGATTCCGCGAAGAACTCTGCCAAAAATTGATGTCCTTTTTAATTGCGAAGGCAAAACTAACTAAGCCGCCACAAGGATCTAAAAAGCAACGACCAACGGTGCCCAACCCGCATGATTGACAGTCGCAGATTTAGATTGCGATGTATGCAATGAAAGAAGCCTTCTAATGTTCGAAATGATAATTTTCAACATCGTTATGAAATGTTTGATGTTTAAATATCGCCTTATTGCTGACACGCACAAAATGAAAATCACTGAAGAGATTCGAGATGAATGCAGTGAACAAGAGCCATTAATGTCGCTTCTGTAATTACAAATAGTACATATCGATAAGACGGGTTTGCTGTTGACAAATGGTGGTCTAACGTCATCTTCACTACTACTACCATGAAATCTCGTGTAAGAATTTGAAATTTTTTTGAATTTAAAATGACTTTTCCTTTAATTATGATATTGCATACATATGAAAAGAGTCTGCACGGATAACACAACTGCGTCAAATCCGCCTATACACTCGATTCAAGAACAAGTCATTTTTTGCAGGAATTGTCAGTTTGTTGGTTCCTTATTCGCGAAGCATAGTGGAACACATCCTTAACCTGTGTGATGGGTCATTCAAATATTAATGAAACGTCCTATCACCCTCCGCCAATTTTCAAATAAATACGATAGTTTTAATAAACAAAGAGCAAATCTCAAATAAAATACCCTCCACATTAATGAAATTGAAGAACAACATGTCAGAGACCTATTCTTAAAACAAATTAATGCGATTGGACCTGGTAGTTCAAATCACGGTAGCACGTAGCGTGTGGGTTTGATTATAGAAATACTTTTTGTTCATATATAAATCCAGAACTTCGTCCACACGCGTCCCAACAAATCGCCTTAGGTGTACATTACGGATTTACACCTCGACATTGGTCGACGCGAGTCACTCTCATCTAGCCATGCACTACATTCGTTCACGATGGGGCATATATATTACGATTTCATTCTCGCAAGTTCAGCAACACAACGATTTCTGAGAACAAACCTTTCTTAAGGATAAATACTTTGTCATTTGTTCAAAGTGAACATTACGTGCGTTTGTGGACCACAAATCGCGAAAATCTATTACTGGGCTTTTCGTTCACGTAATGTGAGCTATACAACGATTTCAGAACAACAAAAAAATATCTTTCGCTGTACAGTATTTTTAATTACCGAAGAGCATCATTACTAGCATTTGTTAAGCGCATACAACACAAAACTATTTCTCGATACGATTTAGTTTTCGTAGATGAAGTTGTACATCGATTTACAAGAGTATTTTGTAATGTTCAAATTATATTTCAACGGAGACGAATTTACAAAATTTGTAGTCCTACAAAATTTGACTACCGGAAGTCCTTCTCCTACATATCTCCAGTCTGTCTCTATCTCTCTGTGTCTGTCTCTCCGATTGTGTTGATACCAGAAACAAGATGATTCAGATACCGGGTTAGATTAACCCCCATCACCGGAACGACCGCTCCTCTGAAACCTCATCCTCGTGAGGGAGAGGAACGATCGCTCCTCACCATGTTGCGACTGCACCGCCGGAGTTGGGCGAGAACGGTGATGGCAGAGCTCGTTAGGTTGTATAGAGAGAGCAATCGATAGGTTTCACAATACATATTTTGTCTCCCGTTCTTTTTAAACTTAATCAAATTTCTGCATATTTCCTCGCGTAATTTCGGTATATCTTCCTGCAACAAAAATATGTATTGTGAAACCAATATATAACAGGAATCCCCAATAACATCGGATACAAAGCTTATACATCATCGAAAAAAGGTTCTTCTCCTTTATATATTGCTTTAATATGCTTCATTACGAATATGCCACAATCGACCCCATTACTTTGTACAGGAGCATCGTCAGCACAGAGCAACATCCACTCGACAATGTCGAGACCCACATAGTCGTTTAGGAATCCCGTCTGTGATAAAGGGAAAATATAGTATAGTCTGGTCTACCTCAAATAGCTACGATTCACCTATGGGCAAAAGCTTACCAAATGCATAGTGTCATGTTCTATTTCATTCTTGCAAGTTCAGCAACACAGCGATTTCTGAGAACAAACCTTTCTTATGGACAAATACTTCGTCATTTGTTCAAAGCGAACATTACGTGCCTTTGTGGACCACAAATCGCAGAAATCTATTTCCGGGCTTTTCGTTCACGTAATGCGAGCTATACAACGATTTCAAAACAACAACAAAATATCTTTCGTTGTACATTATTTTTAATTACCGAAGAGCATCATTACTAGCATTTGTTAAGCGCATACAACACAAAACTATTTCTCAATACGATTTAGTTTTCGTAGATAAAGCTGTACAATGATTTACAAGAGTGTTTTGTAATGTTAAAATTATATTTCAACGGAGACAAATTTACAAAATTTGTAGTCCTACAAAATTTGACTACCGGAAGTCCTTCTTCTACATATCTCCAGTCTGTCTCTATCTCTCTGTGTCTGTCTCTCTGATCATGCATAATATTTGCATTTTATTAATCATTATTTATGCATGATCTGTGTTAAAAATCGCTCTAAAAACCCATTTTTATTGTTAGTTCTGAGAAATCGCATTGAATCAAATTTTATCAGAAAATCGAGTTTTCAACGCTTTCTCTACGGTTGTAGTATTTTTATTAGATTTAGATTTTATTAATGGTAGTTTAGTTAGCTTAGGTTTGTATTAGCTAATTTGTAATTTTTAATTAGTTTAGGAAGTTTTCTTTTTAGTCAATAAAATATGTTTTGCTAAAAGTGAGTCTTTTGAAAACTATTGAAAAGTGTGGGACTGGTTTTGAAAAAATTTGCTTTACCCTAATTTAATATTATAAGTAGTCTTCTATAGCAAAAAAAAGGGACGTCTCTCTCTCTTTGGGATTGACGCCTCTCATCTCATCTCTCTCTCTCTCTCTCTCTCTCTTCCTTCTCTCTTGTTTTCCCCCTCTCTAAAGGTCGATTCCCCCCTCCTTCCTTCTCCCACTTCTTCTCCCTTTTCTTGTCTTCTTGCTGTAACCTCTCCATCACCGACTATCTCATCCTCTTCATTGGAGAAGTGTTGCAACAACCCAGGATCAACCGTTGTTCTCTCAAGCAGTCTGGTGGAAGCACACGGTGAGTGTCCTTTTGCTTTCCTTTTCTTTTTACGTGTGTCAGCACATTCTATTTAAAATAAAATCAAAATAAAATTATATATTGAATTCTTTGTCAGTTTTTTTTTAGGGTTAATATTTTTTTTTTGATAAGTAGGTTTGATGTGTGGGCTGCACTCATCAGTCTATTTTGTTCTTATTTCCATTGGTAGTTCGATCTCAGCCTGTCATAATCTTTCAATGTTCTCGTTGGTTTGCGTATTAGTCTTGATGTTTCTTAACCCATGTGTTTAATTGATCGGCTTGCTGTTTCTATATCTGTTGTGTTTAGGTTAGTCAGTCTTAATGTTAGTAGTCATGCGTTCCAGTGATTTGAATTTTGTGCATTGTCTGATTGTTTGTTTAGGTTAGTTAGAGTCCAAATCCCATGTCAGTTCTGTTAGTCAGTATGCATTCTTTTTAGACACAGCCATCCATTATTAGTGGGTTAGTATTTTGCATCAGCATTTTTTTTTTGTTGTGTTGGGTGTGTTCCTGGTTCTTTCTAGTTTTAATATCATTCATCATCCACACAACAGCTAGAGTGAGTGGTGTTGACTGTTTACGGTTTAATCCACACATGTGTTACTAAATTAGGGTCTTGCATCTGTTTGAGTGATGGTATTTTGTTTTACTGTGTTAGCATGCTTGACGTTCCTTTGTTTGAGTGTTTTATTTCTCATTATAGTGTGTAATAGATAGTGTAAGCTAACATGTGATTCAGCATTTGTGATATTAGTTAGTCCATTGAAGTATTTGCTGCAATACACATGATTTTGTGAGTAGTTGATTTAATATTGGTTACATCAGTCACATTCATTTGATTGCATTAGTGAACGTCTTAATTGATTATTTCATCAGTTCATTTCTATGTAGGCAAATTCATTGTTAGGTGTTGTTTGCATAAGCTAATTCATTAGCTTGTAGTTGAATTGCTTTGTTCGCGGTTATGTGTCATATTAGTGGGTTCATGTCTTTACATGCTTTTTTGTGATTTTTCATCATACTTTCATTTCCTTGTAGATTTTTTTTTGTTTTGTTTCTGCGTTGTGGTTTATTTTGTGTCGCAGGAAATTGTTTAACGTGTGATAAAGCTCTTTGTGTGCCTTTGACGTACCATCTGAGGTCCCTCCAGGCCCTCAGAAAGTCCTCAGTTCAAGAAAACATGCATTATCTCAAAAAGAGACGAGAAGCATCGAAGCACTGAAGACTTTTACCTTTTCTTTTAGATTAGGATTTTATTTCATCTATTCAATTTATTGGGTTGTAATAAGGCCATTTTATTCTTTTATTCATTTAAGCCCTCTGCGTAGGGCAACACTCTTTAGTTAGTTAATTATTTAATTAATTTTTTTATTTTGGCAATAAAGAGTAGTTTAGATTGTGTGTTTGAATACGAAGTACTTTCCATTCCCTGAGATCGACCCGGACTCCACTACTTGTGCGAGCTGGGTTTTTTATTTTTGGTGTCTGACTTTCACTGGATTTTCATTAAAAATATTATTTTAAAAAGGGTTTTAATAAAACTCACACCAAATTTTGGCGTTGTTGCCGGGGAACGGCGAAATACTAGTATTCACGTTATTGTCTTGTGTTTGTTCTCGTATTTATAGGTTGTTAGTTTAATTCAGTTCTTTAATTAGGATTGTTTAGTTTGCTTTTCGCATTTAGGCTTAGAACCACGTGTGTGCATACCGTAGAGACAAGCTTACTTTTCTGCACAGCTCACCCATTAGGTTCCTCTTAGAAGTGACTGTGTACTATTGGTACCGTGAACATAGATTTCATTTTCATAAATTCTCTACTGAGTGCAACTGCGTGGTGCTTGTTATTTCTTGTTTTCAGTAATTGTTTTTGTTACTCATTTTGTGGTTTGTGTGGTTTGGCCGCTAGCGCGTTAGTTAGGTAGAAAACCCCAATTTAGGACGGTTGCTGCACCGGTCTACCCTTTGGTGCATGCACAGGCGACATTCGCTTGAACCTGAGCTTGCCGAATTTGTTGAGGATCCCGAATCTTTCTTTAGGAGAGCCCATCAATCCAGCCCCATGGATGAAGATCAGCAGTTGATCCGTCCTCTTAGGGAGTACTTCATGCCCAACACATACACTCCTGCCTCCTGCATCACAAGACCTGATGTGGGAGCGAACCATTTTGAAATCAAGGCCAGTGTCATCCAGATGTTACCCTCCTTTTATGGCCTTAGCAACGAAGACCCATACCGTCATCTCGACGAATTTCTCGAGATCTGCTCTACGGTGCGAATCAACAATTTTGGAGATGATGCGTTAAGGTTGACGTTATTCCCCTTCTCCCTTAAGGATAAAGCCAAGCATTGGCTGAAGGCCCTCGATACAGTTCAAATTACCACTTGGGAACATATGCAAAGGGAGTTTTTAAAGAAATACTTCCCAATTGGTAAGACGAACCAGTATCGAAAAGCCATCACTAGCTTTTCACAGATCGAGGGAGAAATGTTTCATGAAACGTGGGAGAGGATGAAAGATCTTCTTCGCAAGTGTCCCCACCACCAGGTGCCCCGCTGGCAACTGGTGCAATATTTTTATGATGGTCTCACTGAGAAGAACCGTCAAATGGTTGACGCTGCCTGTGGGGGCACTTTTATGCTCAAAAGTGAAGATGAAGCATGGGCCCTTTTTGAGACCTTAAGCGAGAACTCCATGCACCATGCTTCTGCTTCACGATCTGAGAGGGCCACACCTGTGCAAGATGGCGTGAAGAAGGCTGGTATATTCGAGATAGGGATGCACCTTGAGTTGCAAAACAAGGTCGACAAACTGTCTCAGAAATTAGATCAGTTGTTGTCAGGTCCCTCTCCAGTCCTACAGGTGTGTGCGTTGTGTGCTAGCCCTGCACACCATGTTGTTGATTGCCCCGTTGCGCCACAATACCCTGAGTTTGTCCAGGAGCAAACTCAGATGGCGCAGAGTTTCGCTAGGCCCGCACCCAATCCATATTCTAGTACATATAACCCGGGCTGGCGGAACCATCCTAATTTTTCATGGAGAAATCCACAAGCCCAACCTCTCAACCCTTCCCAAAGCCAACCCAGGCAAGGCGGTTATGCGCCTGGATTTCAGAGAACTAGCTACTCTTCAGCTCAGCCTACTTATAATCAACCCCAGTCTCAGGAGCCTTCATCCAGCCAGTCCTTTGAGGACAAGATGCTGCAAGCCTTCTCGGATATCAAGGCAAATCTGAGCTCCAATACACATTCTATTGCAAAGCTTGAGACACAGATGGGACAACTCGCCGAGGCGCTTAGCAGGCGGAGTGAGGGGGCTTTACCTAGCCAACCGGTGGTGAACCCTAGGGGTAAGGAGCCGATGCATGGCTTGCACATGACAGATGTCCATCAAGAGCAGGCTCAAGCGGTAATAACCCTTAGGAATGGGAAGCAATACCAGGCGAGGGAGGCTGCAGAAGAAAGAGAGAGAACGAGTGAGAAGCAGCCTGTCCCTACCGTCCCACCTCAGGAAAGCGAGAGGGCTCTACCAACTGAGCCTTCAAAGTCCTATACTCCCAAAGCCCCCTTTCCTGAGGCGCTAGAGAGACCGAAGTCATTAGGCAAGCATGGAGTGAACATGCAAGAGATGCTTGAGATATTCAAGCACGTCCAGATAAACCTCCCCTTGCTTGATGCCATTCAACAAGTCCCTGCATACGCAAAGTTTCTAAAGGAGCTTTGTACGCAGAAAAGAAAGTTAAAGTCACAAGTGCCGAAGAAGATATACTTGACTGAGCAGGTGAGTGCGGTGTTGCAGCATCAAACCCCACCAAAGCTTAAGGACCCAGGGACTCCAATTATTTCATGTGTCATAGGAGACATCACTGTCGAGCGTGCATTGCTCGACCTTGGGGCAAGTGTCAATATCTTGCCGGGTTTTTTTTATGACAAATTTGGATTAAAGGAGATGAAGCCAACACCTATGACCCTGCAGCTTGCAGATAGATCAATCAAGGTCCCGCGAGGGATTCTGAAAGATGTTCTAGTCAAGGTAGAGGACTTCTACTTCCCTGTCGACTTCATCATTTTAGATATGGAGGGAGTTAATGATATGCGACAGACCCCCATCATTCTTAGATGCCCCTTTATGGCTACTGCCAATGCGTGCATTAATTGTTGCACAGGCGCGATGGATGTCTCATTTGGAAACAGAAAGATGAGGCTGAACATTTTTCATGCGGCGATGGGACCTGCCGGCGATGAGGCTTCTTTCAAGGTCGACTTCATTCAGGACCTGGTAGAAGCAGAGCATACCTGGTTATTGAGTGATCCACCTCAAGAGGAGGTTGATGAATCACTCGAAGAAGATTGCCATGGGTCAATAGAGAGTCGGACAGGTGATCTGAGTTGGACCTGGCACTTCGAGCCGCTTCCTGAATTGGCAGAAAAGCCGGCCCGACCATCCATAGAGAGTCCGCCAGAGCTTGAGTTGAAGCCCTTACCAGCCTCACTCAAGTATGCCTTCCTAGGCAAGGATCAGACTCTCCCCGTCATTATTTTCGCAGACCTGACTGACACACAGGAGTGTCAGCTGTTACAGGTCTTGCACGAGCATAAAGAGGCGATTGGATGGTCGGTGGCAGATCTGAAGGGGATAGACCCCTCCTTTTGCATGCATCAGATTATCATGGATGAGGGGGCTAAACCCTCAAGAGAGGCGCAAAGGAGACTAAATCCCCATATGAAGGAGGTGGTAAAGAAGGAGGTAGTCAAATGGTTGGATGCGGGGATCATTTATCCCATCTCCGATAGTCAGTGGGTGAGCCCTACCCAGGTTGTCCCCAAGAAGTCTGGGCTCACTGTAGAGACAAATGAAAAAGGAGAAAGTGTCCCCATGAGGACTACCACGGGATGGCGAGTATGCATAGATTATAGAAAGTTGAACAGTGCAACTAGGAAGGATCACTTCCCTCTGCCGTTCATCGACCAGATCTTGGAGAAACTCGCGGGCCAGCAGTATTTTTGTTTCTTGGATGGTTATTCAGGATACAACAAGGTGGCCGTTCATCCCGAGGACCAGGAGAAAACGACGTTCACCTGTCCATATGGCACTTTTGCTTATAGGAGAATGTCGTTCGGGCTCTGTAATGCCCCGGCTACATTTCAGCGGTGCATGATGGCGATCTTCTCACATATGATGGATGATGTCCTGGAGATTTTCATGGATGATTTCTCGGTCTATAGCTCTTCATTTGACGATTGTCTCCAAAAGTTATCTCGTGTGCTTCAACGTTGTAGGGAGACAAATCTGATTCTTAGTTGGAAAAAGAGTCATTTCATGGTGAGACAGGGGATTGTTCTTGGACATATTGTGGAGACCATTGCTAGATTAGCTCCACCGACCTCTGTGCGGCAGGTGCAATCATTTCTAGGGCACGCAGGTTTTTATAGAAGGTTCATTAAGGATTTTAGCCAGATTTCTCAACCGTTGTGCAACCTGCTAACGAAAGATCAGTCGTTTGTGTTTGATGATGCCTGTCTGAAGGCATTCTTGGCCCTGAAGGAAGCTCTGACTACTGCTCCTATTCTTCGATCTCCTGAGTGGTCAGTGCCATTTGAGATTATGTGTGACGCGTCAGATTACGCGGTTGGAGCGATTCTCGGTCAGAAGATTGAGCGACGATCTCATGTGATTTATTATGCTAGTAGGACCCTCTCTGATGCGCAAATGCATTATACCACCACAGAGAAGGAATTACTAGCCGTGGTTTTTGCTCTTGAGAAGTTTCGATCATATTTGTTAGGCTCCAAGGTCATCATTTACTCAGATCATGCAGCATTGCAATATTTGATGAGTAAAAAGGATGCCAAACCGCGTCTCATTCGATGGATCCTTCTGTTACAAGAATTTGATCTCGAGATTCGAGATAAGAGTGGATGTGAGAATCTTGTAGCAGATCATTTATCCAGACTAACAGTGGAGACATCCATTGATCAGGGGCAGATTGATGATTCATTTCTGGATGAGCAGCTCTTTCATGTCAAGCATTTGCCTTGGTTTGCGCATATCATAAACTTTTTGGTGACTGGAGAGTACCCTTCGCACTGGAACCACAATGAGAGAGATCGATTTTTCTCGCAGGTAAAGCACTATTTTTGGGAGGAACCAGAGTTGTTTCGATTATGCCCAGATCAGATGATTCGGAGGTGCGTTCCTGAGGAGGAGTATGACTCCATTCTATCATTTTGTCATTCCTTGGCTTGTGGAGGCCATTTTTCTAGTCGAAAGACCGCCGCGAAGGTCCTCCGGTCAGGATTTTGGTGGCCGACACTGCATAGAGATGCCCATGATTTTTGTAGGAGGTGCTTGCGCTGTCAGCAGACAGGACGCATCGCCAAGCGTGATATGATGCCCCTCTTTCCTATTTTGATTGTTGAGATTTTTGATGTGTGGGGCATTGATTTTATGGGTCATTTCCCGCCTTCGTTCGGATTTATTTATATTCTAGTGGCGGTTGATTATGTCTCCAAATGGGTCGAGGCCGTGGCCACCCGAACCAATGATCATAAGGAGGTGCTCCGATTTATCAAGCACAACATTTTTAGTCGGTTCGGAGTCCATAGAGCGATCATTAGTGATGGTGGTACGCACTTTCGTAATGTACAAGTAACTTCTTTACTTAGGAAATACTCGGTACATCATCGGATTGCCACACCGTACCACCCACAGACTAGTGGCCAAGTCGAGGTCTCCAATAGGGAGATCAAGCAAATTCTTGAAAAAACAGCCCGGCCAGACTGCAAGGACTGGTCTCAGCGCCTTGATGATTCTCTTTGGGCCTATAGGACTGCTTTCAAGACTCCGATTGGCATGTCCCCATACCGATTGGTTTTTGGGAAACCATGCCACCTTCCTGTTGAATTGGAGCATAGGGCATATTGGCCTATCAAGAAGTTCAATTTTGATATGGTCCAAGCTGGAGCTGAGAGGAAGTTGCAGTTGAGTGAGCTTGAGGAGTTGCACAACGAAGCCTACGAGAGTGCCAAAATATACAAGGCTCGAACCAAGCATTTCCATGATCAACATATTGTGAGGAAGCAGTTCGAGCCTGGTCAAAAGGTGTGGCTTTATCATTCACGTCTCCATCTTTTTCCAGGGAAGCTGAAGTCCAGATGGGATGGACCATTCATAGTCCATAGAGTTTTTCCACATGGAGCGGTAGATCTTTTGGACCCTCGAACGGGTAGCATTTTCAAAGTTAATGGGCAGTGACTGAAGCCCTACATTTCTGATATGGTGGTGCAGCATGACATTGAGGCTATTAACCTCGTGGATGCATGAGGGGGAGCACAGGTTTGTATGCTGTATTTTAAGTAGGATCTAGTAAATATCATAGATGGTTTTTCGTTATTTTGCTTTGCTTTCTTGTATCTCATGAGTGTTTTGTTAGATCAGGTATGCACTCTTGTGTAATCGTAGGACATGCATTCATATGTCATCTCAGGTGACTTCTGCTCTTTTCTCCCAATTATTTTGTTCTCAAGTGCAGCCTCTTAGTTTCATACAAGCATGGGGGAGTGCCACTGAGGACAGTGTCATTCAAGCATGGGGGAGGGTGTAGTTTGCACACCTAAACTTTTCATGTCTTTATATTTGCATTTTTTTATGTCAACTCATTAAAATTAGGCTTTTAGGGAATGAGTTTGAACTTATATGACTGCTTTGCAACATCTAACGTTTTTAGAGAATTTTTAAGCCCCACGAAAAACTTTTTCTAACACGAATCTAGAAAATTGTGATTGTTTATTTGGATTTCAAAGAAATGATTATAGATGCATGTTAGAGTTTATTTTGAAACACAAGTATGGATATGCACAGTTTTATTGAAAAACTAAGCAAATGAACAATATTGCGTTTATGAGCTCAAAAAGTGAAACGAGCATACGTTTAGTTGTTTGATATCTTTGTACTCCCTAGTAGCTGAGCTTAGACACAAGTTGAAGTGTTTGAGTCCATGTTGAAAAGGATAACGAAGAAAGTCAATTCTTTGTCTACGTTGATATCTGTGGCCTATTTTGTTCGAGCAAGTAGAGCCTGAGGGGTGTTTACACCTGGTGCCCTAAAGCCATCTGGTTTCGGAGTCATCGGCCCAAAAGCTCGTTACATGGACTTTATAGAGAGCCTAATAGATATTGACATTGCACATGACAGAGAAGTAGACTATACGTAAACTATAGAAAATTGAAGGTCTAGTGACTCGAGCAATTAAGTCTGAGGGATACTTTGTATCTGGTGCCCTAAGGTCGTCTGGCCTGGGAGTCACTGACCCAAAGCTCGCTACACGGGTCACAAAAACTGGAAATTGGGTATAGTGCTCAGAAAAAAAAAATTTGATTGAAAAATGTGGAAAATTGAAAATCAAGAAAGAGAAAAGAGCGTAAAAGAGAAAAGTTCATTGCTTAAAAGCAAATATTGAGAAAACCTGTGCAGAACACATATGAGTGAGGATAAGTAAATAATGATATGTATGTATTTGAATTTCTAAGGATGAAACATAAATGATTATGCTATTTAGAAAAGTGAAAGAAAATATTTTATTCTGTGGTGGCAAGTAGAAGACTCTAATCCTGTTTTGATGATGCAATGGCATGAAATATTTGTGGAAACGAACTCCTTAACTGCCTAATGCTTTGTGTTTTCAAAATCTTATGCATACTTGACACAGATGTTTGTGGGTAGCATCACTGCAAACCCTCACGAGACCTTACTCGTCCACTGGGGTAACTCAGGGGTTGAAAGGGCTTGTTGCATATGCTAAATGCAACCGTGATTCCTACGAAAGTGAGTTAGGTTTTTATTGTGTCTAGTTTAGTATTTTTGCTTTTGCTTCAGTTTGCTTGAGGACTAGCAAACAATAAGCATGGGGGTATTTGATTATGCATAATATTTGCATTTTATTAATCATTATTTATGCATGATCCGTGTTAAAAATCGCTCTAAAAACCCATTTTTATTGTTAGTTCTGAGAAATCGCATTGAATCAAATTTTATCAGAAAATCGAGTTTTCAACGCTTTCTCTACGGTTTTAGTATTTTTATTAGATTAGATTTTATTAATGGTAGTTTAGTTAGCTTAGGTTTGTATTAGCTAATTTGTAATTTTTAATTAGTTTAGGAAGTTTTCTTTTTAGTCAATAAAATATGTTTTGCTAAAAGTGAGTCTTTTGAAAACTATTGAAAAGTGTGGGACTGGTTTTGAAAAAATTTGCTTTACCCTAATTTAATATTATAAGTAGTCTTCTACAGCAAAAAAAAGGGACGTCTCTCTCTCTTTGGGATTGACGCCTCTCATCTCATCTCTCTCTCTCTCTCTCTCTCTCTCTCTCTCTCTCTCTTCCTTCTCTCTTGTTTTCCCCCTCTCTAAAGGTCGATTCCCCCTTCCTTCCTTCTCCCACTTCTTCTCCCTTTTCTTGTCTTCTTGCTGTAACCTCTCCATCACCGACTATCTCATCCTCTTCATTGGAGAAGTGCTGCAACAACCCAGGATCAACCGTTGTTCTCTCAAGCAGTCTGGTGGAAGCACACGGTGAGTGTCCTTTTCCTTTCCTTTTCTTTTTACGTGTGTCAGCACATTCTATTTAAAATAAAATCAAAATAAAATTATATATTGAATTCTTTGTCAGTTTTTTTTTAGGGTTAATGTTTTTTTTTTGATAAGTAGGTTTGATGTGTGGGCTGCACTCATCAGTCTATTTTGTTCTTATTTCCATTGGTAGTTCGATCTCAGCCTGTCATAATCTTTCAATGTTCTTGTTGGTTTGCGTATAAGTCTTGATGTTTCTTAACCCATGTGTTTAATTGATCGGCTTCCTGTTTCTATATCTGTTGTGTTTAGGTTAGTCAGTCTTAATGTTAGTAGTCATGCGTTCCAGTGATTTGAATTTTGTGCATTGTCTGATTGTTTGTTTAGGTTAGTTAGAGTCCAAATCCCATGTCAGTTCTGTTAGTCAGTATGCATTCTTTTTAGACACAGCCATCCATTATTAGTGGGTTAGTATTTTGCATCAGCGTTTTTTTTTTTGTTGTGTTGGGTGTGTTCCTGGTTCTTTCTAGTTTTAATATCATTCATCATCCACACAACAGCTAGAGTGAGTGGTGTTGACTGTTTACGGTTTAATCCACACATGTGTTACTAAATTAGGGTCTTGCATCTGTTTGAGTGATGGTATTTTGTTTTACTGTGTTAGCATGCTTGACGTTCCTTTGTTTGAGTGTTTTATTTCTCATTATAGTGTGTAATAGATAGTGTAAGCTAACATGTGATTCAGCATTTGTGATATTAGTTAGTCCATTGAAGTATTTGCTGCAATACACATGATTTTGTGAGTAGTTGATTTAATATTGGTTACATCAGTCACATTCATTTGATTGCATTAGTGAACGTCTTAATTGATTATTTCATCAGTTCATTTCTATGTAGGCAAATTCATTGTTAGGTGTTGTTTGCATAAGCTAATTCATTAGCTTGTAGTTGAATTGCTTTGTTCGCGGTTATGTGTCATATTAGTGGGTTCATGTCTTTACATGCTTTTTTGTGATTTTTCATCATACTTTCATTTCCTTGTAGATTTTTTTTGTTTTGTTTCTGCGTTGTGGTTTATTTTTGTGTCGCAGGAAATTGTTTAACGTGTGATAAAGCTCTTTGTGTGCCTTCAACGTACCCTCTGAGGTCCCTCCAGGCCCTCAGAAAGTCCTCATTTCAAGAAAACATGCATTATCTCAAAAAGAGACGAGAAGCATCGAAGCACTGAAGACTTTTACCTTTTCTTTTAGATTAGGATTTTATTTCATCTATTCAATTTATTGGGTTGTAATAAGGCCATTTTATTCTTTTATTCATTTAAGCCCTCTGCGTAGGGCAACACTCTTTAGTTAGTTAATTATTTAATTAATTTTTTTATTTTGGCAATAAAGAGTAGTTTAGATTGTGTGTTTGAATACGAAGTATTTTCCGTTCCCTGAGATCGACCCGGACTCCACTACTTGTGCGAGCCAGTTTTTTTATTTTTGGTGTCTGGCTTTCACTGGATTTTCATTAAAAATATTATTTTAAAAAGGGTTTTCATAAAACTCACACCACTCTCCGATTGTGTTGATACCAGAAACAAGACGATTCAGATACTGGGTTAGATAAACCCCCGTCATTGGAACGATCGCTCCTCTGAAACCTCCTCCTCGCGAGGGAGAGGAACGACCGCTCCTCACCATGTTAAGATGGCATCGCCGGAGTTGGGCGAGAATGGTGATGGCGGAGCTTGTTAGGTTGTACAGAGAGAGCAATCGATAGGTTTCACATTACATATTTTGTCTCCCATTCTTTTTAAACTCAATCAAATTTCTGTATATTTCCTCGTGTAATTCTGATATATCTTCCTGCAACAAAAATATGTAATGTAAAAACCAATATATAACATGAATCCCCAATAACAGCGGATGCAAAGCTCATACATTGTAAAAAAAAGGTTCTTCTCCTTTGTATATTGCTTCAATATGCTTCATTACGAATATGCCACAATCGACCCCATTACTTTGTAAAGGAGCATCGTCAGCACAGAGCAACATCCACTCGGCAATGTCGAGACCCACATAGTTGTTTAGGAATCCCACCTGTGATAAAGGGAAAGTATAGTATAGTCCGATCTACCTCAAATAGCTACGATCCACCTATGGGCAGAAGCTTACCAAATGCATCGCATCATGTTCTATTTCATTCTCGCAAGTTCAGCAACACAACGATTTCTGAGAACAAACCTTTCTTATGGATAAATACTTCATCATTTGTTCAAAGTGAACATTACGTGCCTTTGTGGACCACAAATCGCGGAAATCTATTACTGGGTTTTTCGTTCACGTAATGTGAGCTATACAACGATTTCAGAACAACAACAAAATATCTTTCGCTGTACAATATTTTTAATTACCGAAGAGCATCATTACTAGCATTTGATAAGCGCATACAACACAAAACTATTTCTCGATACGATTTAGTTTTCGTAGATGAAGTTGTACATCGATTTACAAGAGTGTTTTGTAATGTTCAAATTATATTTCAACAGAGACAGATTTACAAAATTTGTAGTCCTACAAAATTTGACTACCGGAAGTCCTTTTCCTACATATCTCCAGTTTGTCTCTATCTCTCTGTGTCTGTCTCTCCGATTGTGTTGATACCAGAAACAAGATGATTCAGATACCGGGTTAGATGAACCCCCGTCACCGGAACGACCACTCCTCTGAAACCTCCTCCTAGCGAGAGAGAGGAACGACCGCTCCTCACCATGTTCCGACTGCACCGCCGGAGTTGGGCGAGAACGGTGATGGCAGAGCTCGTTAGGTTGTATAGAGAGAGCAATCGATAGGTTTCACATTAAGATTTTGTCTCCCGTTCTTTTTAAACTTAATTAAATTTCTGCATATTTCCTCGCGTAATTTCGATATATCTTCCTGCAACAAAAATATGTAATGTGAAACCAATATATAATAGGAATCCCCAATAACAGCGGATACAAAGCTTATACATCATCGAAAAAAGGTTCTTCTCCTTTGTATATTGCTTCAATATGCTTCATTACGAATATGCCACAATCGACCCCATTACTTTGTATAGGAGCATCATCAGCACAGAGCAACATCCACTCGGCAATGTCGAGACCCACATAGTCGTTTAGGAATCCCGCCTGTGATAAAGGGAAAATATAGTATAGTCTGGTCTACCTCAAATAGCTACAATTCACCTATGGGCAGAAGCTTACCAAATGCATAGCGTCATGTTCTATTTCATTATCGCAAGTTCAGCAACATAGCGATTTCTGAGAACAAATCTTTCTTATGGATAAATACTTCGTCATTTGTTCAAAGTGAACATTACGTGCCTTTGTGGACCACAAATCGCGGAAATCTATTTCCGGGCTTTTCGTTCACGTAATGCGAGTTATACAACGATTTCAAAACAACAACAAAATATCTTTCGCTGTACATTATTTTTAATTACCGAAGAGCATCATTACTAGCATTTGTTATGCGCATACAACACAAAACTATTTCTCAATACGATTTAGTTTTCGTAGATGAAGTTGTACAATGATTTATAAGCGTGTTTTGTAATGTCAAATTATATTTCAACGGAGACAGATTTATAAAATTTGTAGTCCTACAAAATTTGACTACCGGAAGTCCTTCTTCTACATATCTCCAGTTTGTCTCTATCTCTCTGTGTCTGTCTCTCCGATTGTGTTGATACCAGAAACAAGACGATTCAGATACGGGGTTAGATAAACCCCCGTCATTGGAACGACCACTCCTCTGAAACCTCCTCCTCGCGAGGGAGAGGAACGACCGCTCCTCACCATGTTAAGACTGCATCGTCGGAGTTGGGCGAGAACGGTGATGGCGGAGCTCGTTAAGTTGTACACAGAGAGCAATCGATAGGTTTCACATTACATATTTTGTCTCCCATTCTCTTTAAACTCAATCAAATTTCTGTATATTTCCTCGTGTAATTCCGGTATATCTTTTTGCAACAAAAATATGTAATGTGAAACCAATATATAACAGGAATCCCCAATAACAGCGGATGCAAAGCTCATACATCGTCAAAAAAAGGTTCTTCAACGTTGTATATTGCTTCAATATGCTTCATTACGAATGTGCCACAATCGACCCCATTACTTTGTACACGAGCATCGTCAGCACAGAGCAACATCCACTCGGCAATGTCGAGACCCACATAGTCGTTTAGGAATCCCGTCTATGATAAAGGGAAAATATAGTATAGTCCGGTCCACCTCAAATAGCTAAGATTCACCTATGGGCAGAAGCTTACCAAATGCATAGCGTCACGTTCTACACCACTGTGGCAGTCTAATGAGTTGTAGCACCATAGTTGTTTTTCCACAAAATTCATCTCGTATAAGACCCAATGTTCTGGATTTTTCCACAGCGTAGGAAGTAAAATTTGTGAATCGATACAATAATTTATAATTCCATAGACATATCGTGATGGAGATGTAACGACTAAACCTTGGAGAAAAGGTTTGTTCACTTACCTTTTCAAAATTCGAAAAGTCTACGAACTCATCATTGTTGTTCCAACACGGTAGTGCATCTAGGAATCCACTGATGTATGGCTTTTGTCGGACGTACATCTGTTGCACGAAATAGTAAGGTTTAACCACCACGAAAAGTGACTAAGTCATAAAAGCAAATAAAACAATGGCAGACAAGACATACCATGAAATAAGGGGTGATGATGCGTATTGTATTGCTCATTTCATTGCTTTGAATATAATTGACAAAATCACACATTGTCTGGTTGCAAAAATTTATGAACTTTAGAACACACAAACCGAAAACCTAGAAAATGATAGTGGTTGCGTACGTACAAAATTACTGATAGTGTTCCCGTCTGCAAATTCATCTTGCATCTGCTCGATGTCATCTATGACCTCGTTAGGGCGTTGCTGCCCACCCTTGTCTGTGGATGTTGCACTGAGTGCACCATGAGCGTAGTATTCAGAATTCGACATTGAAATTATTTTCTACAGTAAACAACACAAGCCAAAATATGACGTGAAAAGACAAATGTTGACTAAACCGGTCAGGAGGTTCAAAAAATATACATCTTAAGCGCTACAGTTGGTTCTGTGGAAGTGGTTGTCTTCTTCTTCGGCGTCGTGCCCGGTCGTATTGCTCCCATCGTGCTCTCCTTTGGCGCCATGCCTGGTCGTATTGCTCCAATCGTCCTCTCCTTTAGCACCATGCCTAGTCGTACTGCTCCCATCGTCTTCTTCTTCGGCGCCATGCCTGGTCGTATTGCTCCCATCGTCATCTTCTTCGGTGCCATGCCTGGATGAAGATATCGATGCCACCTTTGCAACGCAGATACGGAATCGACGTCGTCAGTCAAATATAAAGAAAACGTCCTTTGGCATGCCGCCCTTTTTCGAAAACCGCCCCCAAATTAAATGATTGCGTTTTAAATATTTAATAATACATCTTTTCACATGCCGCCCTTGTTCGATAACGCCCGCAAATTAAATGATTTTATTTTAAATAATTAAAAATACATCTTTCCCCATGCCGCCCTTTTTCGAAAATAACCCGCAAATTAAATGATTGCATTTTAAATAATTAAAAAACCGTCGTTTCGAATACCGCCCTTTATCTAAAACAACCCGCAACTTAAATGATTGGGTTTTAAATAATTAAAAAATTATCGTTTCGACTTCATATTATAACAATGGTTGAGTGGGAGATTGACTCGACCCGAACAAACTCGTTTTCCAGGTATGAATAATCTTTTACGATTATTGAATTGATTATCAAACATGGATACATCGATATATTCATGCCACATATCTTAGCCCTTGTCGGTTTTTTAACAACAAACGTTCATTGTCGCTTTATACTAGTATCATTTAACACCGCAAATCCTTGTTGACTTACAACATTTACAAAGGGACAAGCCATTGCCGTTTGCGTTGTTGACCTCATGAATTGCAATCCTATTTTGCGGTTTGCATTGCAGGTGTCCCCGCAAATGAGCGATTTCTGACAGGGAACAATATCGTACCGATTTTGGCTGGCCGGCATCCTATTGCGCCATTGCAATTTACTTACAATTTACTTATGATCATCAATAGCGATTTCTGAGCATCAAACTTTTCTTATCGCTGTTCACTGATATCATTTATGACATCAGAACTCATTAAATTATTGTTCACGACCTATATCGCAAATCCTTTTTGCGATGTATTATCGAGGCGGAGACAAATACAATGATTGCTGGGCAGAAATGCTCTATCATAACGATGGCGACCTTAGTCAATGCCACACATTCTGAACAACAGACATCTATTTTCGATTAAAGTTTATTTATTTACGAGATCCACAGACGAAACGTGTCTGTTACATGTAATAATCAAGAATTAAACAATAAAAGAATGTCAAGTTACGACAATTAATTATACAATTACAACAAACAACTATCGTGATAAAAAAGAATGCCCAGGGTTTATTACTATGCACTTGACGAATCAGATGAAATACTATACACTTGTCTCTCTATTTTTATTGGTGGACTGTCTATCCTGGGTGGCCTCTGGGTTGCGTCCATCTTACTAAAAAAGCTGGTCATTATCTCTACCACTGAGTTCAATTGTATCCCCATATTACTAATTTATGTCCTTAATTTCATATCCTCTCTCTCCATAAGATTGAACCTTGCGGCAGAGACAATGTTCTCTTTTGTAGCAAGTGTTCGCTCTTCATGGCGCTTTGTTACTGAGGGAATCGTTGTTGTAACAAAAAAGAGACGACATTTTGGTTGTAGAGGCTGAGCTGCAACATGAGAGGGGCAGTTGGGATGCATGGGTTCCCAATTTTATCAATCGACAGATTTCAGCGCATTGGTTCCCAATAGCTTTCGAAATAGAATGGATCAAATTGTTGTCCGTTAGAATCATACGATACGGCACGGACACCACCTGAGTTCCAAATGAATAATTCGTCCCTGTAGAGTTCGCTCCAATTCACGTTCCTACATCCACCACTATTCATCTTTCTTCTCACTTCCAAAGGCATATTTGGGACAGACTGCCCCAAGTCAGATTGTAGGAGAACTCGACTACCATGCTGCAACTCGGCTTCATAATTGCAAAACAACCACAAATCGCGGTCAGACAATCTAGCAGCGTCTGCAACAACGTCTTGGTCATCGTCCTCCCCATCTCCATAAGGTCTCCACAAAACCTGTACATTGGTAATTCTTTTTAATAACGAGTGACAAATATATTACAATTTACTTAAGCATGATATGACGACAACGATATGTACTACGAAAGACAATCCTGCAATGATGATTACTTAAGAATGCTAAACATTACAACGATTTATAATACTCAATGATAAATGCTGACACGATTGTAAATAATTTTAGAACGTTTACATCATTCAGTTACAGTCCATCTAAAATGGACTTAGCATTATGAACTATGACATTTATTCTAGCTCAGCGACCGATCTTTAGAAAACCACAACTTGTAGGGGCACCACATGGACGCAATAGGATAATATGTTCCCACGCCCAAGCCTAACAAAAAAATTATTATTAGATACACTACAACCTTCAATGAAATTAGTCTATAATTATTAAGTATGCAATCAACAAATACCTGAACAAATGGCCAAAATCCCCCAACTATTTTCGTACCATTACTTGCATGGTAGAGTTGACTGTACAATTGTGCGAGCAAAGCGGCACTCCAGACATAGTTGTCGACTTCGTCTAAGTCTGCCATGTACTGCAGCCACATGAAACTTATTCTCGAACCAGAACAATCGGAAAATAATGTAAGACCAAAAAAATAAAGAAGCCGCGCAACTCTTGGTCAACTGTTTTAGATGCACAAGTAGTGGAGCGACCTTCCCATTTATTACGAAAAAATAAGACTTTCATTGATGTGGACTTCATTTCACCAAAAATACATTGACTCTATTCGTCCATTGACATTCCTAAAAGGGCCGTGCATTTTTCCCTTGCGTTATAGTTTGAATGCCGTAATAGGACAACACTGCCATCGCACTTAAGGCCAGTGATCCTCACCACATCTTCTAGATTCATGGTGATCTCAAAAGAATCAAACTGGAATGCGTTAGTCTTATCATTCCACTTATTTACCAGGTGGGTCATGGTATTCCAGCAAGTTTCAAAATATTGTTGGTCCAAAAGGGCATCGAAGTGCATATTTCGTAATGGGTCCTTCTGATATGCACTCAGCTGACCATACCACGACAGAACTACAGGCCATTGACACCGTTCTCTGAGCTTTTCACCTAGTGCTCTACTTCTCCTGTGACCTCCCTATAACACAAAATAACATATTATTCCTACCAATTATAAATTAGTTCAATTTATACTTATAAATAATATTCTACTAATCGCTATAAATAATATTGGTTGCACACAGACTATCACAGTAATCGCTATACATATTAATACCTAACACAATAATCACTATACCAAAATCGCTAAACATATTATTAAATCTTCAAAGACAGGACATATTTATTTACCTTGGTCGCTCTTTTCTCATGTTCTTCCTCCAACCTAGGCTTTTTGGGTGGGTCCACTACCTCCAACTGCCTTTCCCTTTCCTTCTCTACCGGCTCCACCATCGCCTTCCTTTCCCTCTCCTTCTTTTTCTCGCCCTCCTTCTCCTTTCTCATTCTCTCCTTCCTTTTCTCGCGCTCCTTCTCCTTCCTCTCTCCTTCTTTTGCTCGTCCTCCTTCTCCTTCCTTTCTCTATCATTTTTCTCCTCCTCCTTCTCCTTCCGTTCTCTTTCTTTTTTCACCTCCTCCTTCTTCTTCCTTTCTCTCTCCTTCCTTTTATTGTCCTCCTTCTCTTTTCTTTCTCTCTCCTTCCTTTCATCATTCTCCTTCTCCTTCCTTTCTCTCTCCTTTATCGCCTTCTCCTTCCTTTCCTCGTCCTCCTTCAACTTCCTTTTTCTCCTCCTTCTCCTTCCTTTCTCTCTCCTTTTTCTCGTCTTCCTCCTTCCGTCGCCTTTCTTTGTCTTCCAAATATTGTTTTCTTCTTTCCTGCACTTCCTCCTCCTGCTTCTTCCTTTCTCTTTCATTTTCTTCCTCCTCCTTCTCTTTCCGCCGCCTTTCTTTCTCTTCCAAATATTGTTTTCTTCTTTCATGCACTTCCTCCTCCTGCTTCTTCCTTTCTCTTTCATTTTTTTCCTCCTCCTCCTTCTCCTCCTGCCACCTTTCTTTCTCTTCCAAGTCTTGCTTCCTTCTTTCCTGCACTTCATCCTCTTGCTTTTTCCTTTCTCTTTCCTTTTCTTCCTCCTCCTCCTTCTCCTTCCGTCACCTTTCTTTCTCTATCAATTCTTGTTTCCTTCTTTCCTGTACTTCATCCTCCTGCTTCTTCCTTTCTCTTTCCTTTTTTTCCTCCTCCTCCTTCTCCTTCCGCCGCCTTTCTTTCTCTTTCTCATCCTCCTTCTTCTGCCTTTGCATTTTCTTACCTTCCTCAAACTCCTTCTCCCTCCTTCGCCTTTCCTTTTCTTTCTCATTCTGAGTCTTATTCCATTCCTTCTCTTCCTCCTCCTTATTCATTTGCCTTTGCCTCTCCTTCGCCTCCTTCAGTAGCTTTGCCTTGTTTCGCCTTGCTTTATTCTCCAAGGTCCCCTTATCCAATTCTGCCCTTGCCTCCATCATTAGCTTGTTAAAATACCTTTGCCAATCCTCCTCATTCTTTTTTTGCCTTTCCCTCTGCTCTGCCATCTTCCTCCGCCTTCTCTTTTCATTCTCCTCTATATTTCTTTGTTTTGCCTTCTCTTCGTCATCCTTCTTCTGCATCTTTCGTTCTTCAGCATTCTTCCTTTGGTTTGCAGCCTCGATATCTAAGGAATAATCCTCCGCATAATACAATTCCAAGGCTTTCTCCTTGTCTTCATCGTTCTCAATCTTAAGTATATTTTGGTACCTCTCAAAAACCTTAGATAAATGAGACTGGCGGATGACTTCTCTAATACACAAACCATAGAATGACAGAGCATCTCTTCTCTGATGAGCGTAGACATTGCTAACCTGCACAACACATTAAATGATCATCATGATTACAAATCGTCGCAATATTTGGGTTCATAAGTACACATCTTTGTAAGATTTATCAAACTTACAAGTCGTTATATAAGAAGCAACCTACAGATTGAATAACGAAACCTTACACGAAACTCACTGAAACGATAGGATTTTGGATATTCCAACTGTAGAGTAAGCAACAGTAACAACTAATACGCAACAGAAGGTGGCAATGATGCTGCGACTGCGCGTAAGACGGAAACAGATGCTCTAGAACAAAGGAAAGGATGCTCCGTTGTACACAGATGAAAGCAAAGTATGCTCCGATAGAGTTTTCTGCTTAGGGCAAGAATGGATTGTTTTGAACTATTTAAATCCTACAACATATAGCTTGCTGCATACACAAACTTTACGGAACATTTTGGCGCGATAACAATGGAGGGCATTTTTGTCCTTTTCACGAACCACCGATTCATTTTTCTAGATAGAGGGCATTTATGTCCGTTCGAGGAAGAGGAAAAGAATGGCGGTAAAGGGTACTTAAGTATTTGCAACAACACCAAATTACGATGCAATATGATGCGGACACACATGGGGATACATGTCGATCTGCATCTTATACGTGGCGCTCTTTGGGAACACCCGAACATGAGATAGAGTACCGGCCCTGTTCGGGGGGGAACATATAACCTGCTCCGAATATTGTCAGTATCGCTTGGCTAACTATTGAGTTGTATTGACCGAAACCCAAGTGAATCATTCTGTATCGTCCAAAAAAGTATTAAAAATACATTGCATATCAATTAGAACATGACACGTGTTAAAACATTAAAATAATATTAAAAAAATTAATTTTCAGTATTTTTTTATATTTATTAAAAAATAGCATATTCAAGGGTGATGCAGATCGATCTTCTGCTGATAAGACTGTACAGGCCGATACACACACAAATACTGACAACATTGGTATTGACATTACCAGCAGGTAGGATCAGAGCGAAGAACCCCGCAAGTGGTGGTGGAACAGAGCTCCATAGTGTATCTTTAGGAAGCCGAAGCAGGTTATATGTTAACCCCCCCGAACAGGGACAGTAGCTACATCTCATGTTTGGGGGCTCCCAATGAGCGCCACGTATAAGATGCAGACCGGCTAGTATTCCCATGTGTGTTCGCATCACATAACATCGTAATTTGGTACTGTCGTAAAGACTTAAGTACCCTTTACTGCCATTCTCTTCCTCTTCCTGGAACGGACCTAAATGCCCTCTATCTAGAAAACAAAAATGGTGGTTCATGAAAAGGACAAAACTGCCCTCCATCGTGATCGTGCCAAAATTTTCAACAAAGTTTTCGTATGTAGCAAGCAAGCTTTATGTTGTAGGATTTAAATAGTTCAAAATAATTCATTTTCGCCTTAAGCAAAAAAGTCTACCGGAGCATACTTTGCCTTCATTTGTTATCGTCGGATTATCTATTTCCTTCATCTGTTGTCGCTGGAGCATACTTTGCCTTCATCTGTTGTCGTTGGATCATCCATTGCCTTCTTTTGTTGCCGCCGGAGCATCCTTCCCTTTGCTCTGCTACCGCCAGAGCATCCATTTCCGTCTTACGCGCAGTCGTAGCATCGTTGCCACCATCTGTTGCGTATATGTTCTGACTGTTTCTTACTCTACAGTTGGAATACCCAAAATCCTATCTCTTTGGTGAGTTTCGTGTAAGGTTTTGTTATGCAATCTGAAGGTTGTGATTTATACAACGATTTGTAAGTTTGAATCAACGATGATTTATACATTCAAAGCAATAGCGATGTGTGTTTATTAAGATACCTCGATTTGTACATAAGTTTGCTAAATCTTACAACGATGTATACTTATGAAGCCAAATATTGCGACAATTTGTAATCATGATGATCGTTTAATGTGTTGTGCAGGTTAGCAATGTCTGCAGCTCATCAGAGAAGAGATACCCCATCGTTCTATGGGTTGTGTATTAGAGAAGTGATCCGCCAGTCCCATCTATCTCAGTTTTTTGAAAGGTACCAAAATATACTTAAGATTGAGAATGATAAAGACAGAGAAAAAGCGCTAGAATTGTATTATACGGAGGATTATCCATTAGATATCGAGACTGTGGACTAAAAGAAGAATACTAAAGAACTAAAGATGTAGAAGAAGGATGACCAAGAGAAGGCAAAACAAAGAAATAAGGAGGAGAATGAAAAGAAAAGGCAAAGGAAGAAGGCAGAGGAGAGGGAAAGGCAAAAAAAGAATGAGGAGGAGAAAGAAAGGAAATTGAACAATCTAAAGGAGGATGCTAAGACGGAAACACGAAAGCTGTTGTTGGAGCATATAGCAATGCGAAACAGGGTAAAGCTACTGAAGGAGGCGGAGGAGAGGCGAAAGCAATTGAATAAGAATGAGGAAGAAAAGGAACAGAATAAGCTTCAGGATTAGGAAGAAAAGGAAAGGCGAAGGAGGGAGAAGGAGTTTAAGGAAGAGAAGGAAAGGCAAAGGAAAGAGAAGGAGTTTGAGCAAGGGAAGGAAAGGCAAAGGAAAGAGAAAGAAGATGAGAAAAAGAAGGAAAGAGAAAGGAAGGAGAAGGAGAAGGAGAAGGAGGAGGAGGAAGAAAAGAAAAGAGAAAAAAAGAAGCAGGAGGAGGAAGTGGAGGAAAGAAGGAAACAACATGAGCAAGAGAAAGAAAGGCGGCACAAGGAGAAGGAGGACGAGAAAATGAAGGAAAGAGAAAGGAAGGAGAAGGTGGAGGAGGAAGAGAAGGAAAGAGAAAGGCAGTGGACCAACCAGAAAGGCCTAGGTTGGAGGGATTGGTTGAACAAAAGAAAAGTGCGACTAAGGTAAATAAATTTGTCCTATCTGTGAAGATTTAATAATATGTTTAGCGATATTTGTATAGCGATTACTGTGTTAAGTATTAATATGTATAGCGATTACTGTGATAGTGTGTGTGCAACCAATATTACTTATAGCGATTAGTAGAATATTATTTATAAGTACAAATGGTACTAATTTACAATTGATAGGGATAATATGTTATTGTGTGTTACAGGGAGGTCAGAGGAGAAGTAGAGCACCAGGTGAAAAGCTCGGAGGTCGGTGTCAGTGGCCTGTAGTTCAGTCATGGTATGGTCAGCTGAGTGCATATCAGAAGGACCGATTACGAAATATGCACTTCGGTGGCCTTTTGAACCAGCAATATTTTAAAATTTGCTGGAAGACGATGACCCTCCTGGTAAATAAGTGAAATGATAAGACGAACACATTCTAGTTTGATTCTTTTGAGATCACCATGACCCTAGAAGATGTGGTGCGGATAACTGGCCTTAATTGCGTTGACAATGCTGTCCTATTTTGGGATTCAAACTATAACGCAAGGGAAAAATGCACGGCCCTTCTAGGAATGTCGATGGATGAATAAAGTCAATGTATTTCTGGTGGAATCAATTCCACATCAATGAAGGTCTCATTTTTTCGTAATAAATGGGAAGGCCGCTCCGCTACTTGTGCATCTGAAATAGCTGACCAAGAGTTGCGTGGCTTCCTTCTTTATTTTTTTGGTCTTACTTTATTTTCAGATTGTTCTGGTTTGAGAGTAAGTTACATGTGGGTGCTGCTATGCTCGCACACTTGTACAATCAACTCTACCGTGCGATTAAGGGTACGAAAATAGTCGAGGGATTTTGGCCATTTGTTCAGGTATTTGTTTATTACATACTTAGTAATTGTAGATTAAGCTCATTGAAGGTTGTACTGTTACTAATAAATTATTTTTGTTAGGCTTGGGTGTGGGAACATATTATCCCATTGCGTCCACAATGTGGCTCTGTGATTTATGGCTTTTCAAAGATCGGTCGCTGGGCTAGAATAAATGTTACAGTTCATAATGCTAAGTCCATTTTAGATGGGCTGCAACTAAATGAAGTAAGCGTTCTAAAATTGTTTATAATCAGTTCAGCATTTATCATTCAGTATTATAAATCGTTGTAATGTTTAGCATTCTTAAGTAATCATCGCTGTAGGATTTTGTCTTCCTTAGTACATATCGTTGTCGCCATATCATTCTTAAGTAAATTGTAATATATTTGTCACTCGTTATTAAAAAGAATTACCAATGTACAGGTTTTGTGGAGACTGTATGGAGATGGGGAGGACGATGACCAAGATGTTGTTGCAGAGGCTGCTAGATTGTCTGACCGCAATTTGTGGCTGTTTTCCAATTATGAAGCCGAGTTGCAGCATGGTAGTCGAGTTTTTCTACAATCTGGCTTGGGGCAGTCTATCCCAAACAAGCCTTTGGAAGTGAGAAATAAGATGAATAGTGATGGGGGCAGGAACGTGAATTGGCGCGAACGCTACAGGGACGAATTATTAATTTGGAACACAGGTGGTATCCATGCCGTATCGTATGATTATAAAGGACGACAATTTGATCCCTTCTATTTCCAAAGGTATTGAGAACCTATGCGGCGAAAATTTGAAGATTGAGAAAATTGGGAACCCATGCCTTCCAACTGCCCATTTTCATGTTGCATCCCAGCATCTACAACCCATCCGTCGTCTCCCTCTGGTTACAACAATGATTCTCTCAGTAACAAATCACAATGAAGAGTAAACACTTGTTACAAAAGAGAACGTTGTCTCCGCCATAAGGTTCGAACTGATGGAGAGAGAGAATAAGAAATTAAGGACGAATGTAAGCAATATGTGGAGACAATTGAACTCAGTGGTAGAGATGATGACCATTTTTTTTAATCAGCTGGACGCAACCAAGAGGCCACCGAGGATAGACAGTCCACCAAGAAAAAGAAAGAGACGAGTTCTCTATCATATTTCATCTGATTCGTCAAGTGCCACAGAATAAACTCTAGCTATTATTTTTTATCACGATAGCTATTTGTTGTAATTCTATAAGTAATTGTCGTAATGTGACATTCTTTTATTGTTTAATTCTTTTTTATTACATCTAACAGACATGTTTCGTCTATGGATCTCGTAAATAAATAAACTGTAATAAAAAATAAATGTTTGTTGTTCAGAAATCGTGGCATTGCCTAACTTCTTTGATTGAATGAAAATCGCAATATAACTCGCAATATAACTCGTCATTTTTTAATGAAAATCGTAATAGATGTCTGATTGGTACGAGTAATATTGTTCACAAATCGCAATATAACTCATCATTTTTTAATAAAAATTGCAGAACACATGCGATTTATGCGGTCAACAAGGTCCCGTAATCAACGTTAGGAAATGATTAAGGTCAGCATCGATATAATAGATCATTTATGTTCAGCAATCACTGTATTTGTCTTCGTCTTGATAGAAAATCGCAAAAAGGATTTGCGATGTATACCGTGAACAATAATTGAACAAGTTCTGACATCGTAAATGATAACAATCAACAGCGATAAGAAAAGTTTTATGCTCAGAAATCACTATAGTTATTTGTTGTAATTCTATAAGTAATTGTCGTAACATGACATTCTTTTACTGTTTAATTCTTTTTTATTACATCTAACATACATGTTTCGTCTATGGATCTCGTAAATAAATAAACTGTAATCGAAAATAGATGTCTGTTGTTCAGAAATCGTGGCATTGCGTAACCTTTTTGATTGAATGAAAATCGCAATATAACTCGCAATATAACTCAGCATTTTTTAATGAAGATCGCAATGAAAATCACAATAGATGTCTGATTGGCATGAGTAATATTGTTCACAAATCACAATATAACTCATCGTTTTTTAATAAAAAACGCAGAACACATGCAATTTATGCCGTCAACAAGGTTCCGTAATCGACGTTAGGAAATGATTAAGGTCAACATCGATATAATAGATCATTTCTGTTCAGCAATCATTGTAGTTGTCTCCGTCTTGATAGAAAATTGCAAAAAGGATTTGTGATGTATGTCGTGAACAATAATTGAACAAGTTCTGACGTCGTAAATGATAACAGTCAACAGCGATAAGAAAAGTTTTATACTCAGAAATCACTATTGATGATCATCAGTAAATTCAAATTGTGCAATAGGTTGCCGGCCAAAAGCGATACAATATGGTTCCTGCTCAGAAATCGCTCATTTGCAGGGACACTTTAAATACAATCCACGAAATAGGATTGCAATTCATGAGGTCAACAACGCCTTATAATATTCGGCTTTCGTAAACGAAATCATCAGTAAGAAGATTTTGTTGATTACAAATGGCAATATTGCTGAACAACATGCACAAAGCATTAATCGAGGTCATAAGGCATTCTCATCCAATCGTCATACTACTGACACGCCTCACATGTTTTAGAGTACACTAAGTGGAAAGGGATATAGGTCATCAATAGGCTGGCCATGTAGGAAATGGAACGTCTGTTGTTTAGAAATCACAATTTTCCTCGTCGGCAATGAATAAAAATCGCAAAACTCATACATGATTATTGGAGCCAAAAATGGATCCATTAGCTCAACATCCTTGAATGCGACGTATATTGTCAATAATTGTTGTACATGTTAATTTCAATTGTATGCAATTAACAAAGTTTACTAATGTTTTGCCGAGTAATAGGTTAGAGATTCATGCAACCACCAATGGCCTGTAATAATCGCCCTTTGTAAACGGTGTAAGTCAACATCAATTTGCGATGTATGCGGACAACAAGACGGAACAATTTTGCCGATGTTAAATGATAATAGTCTAAAGCGATAATGAACGTTTGTTGTTAAAAAAACCGATAAGGAAAGTATGTGGCATGAATATATCGATGTATCCATATATGATAATCAATACAATAATCATCAAAGATTATACATACCTCCGGGTTTGGTCGGGTCGAGTCAATCTCCCACTCAACTATTATTATAATATGCAGTCGAAACGACATTTTTTTATTTATTTAAAACACAATCAATTAATATGCGAGCGGTTTTTGAAAAAGGGCGGTATGTGAAACGACATTTTCTTTATATTTGACTGATGTCGTCGATTCTGTAGCTGCGTCGTAAAGGGGTCATCGATATCTTCGTCCAGGCATGACACCGAAGAAGAGGACGATGGGAGGAATACAACTAGGCATGACGACGAAGAAGAAGATGACAGATAGACAGTCAGCGTCGACGACGAAGAAGATAACCACATCTACAGGACCAGCACTAGCGCTTAAGGCGTATATTTTTTGAACCTCGTGACCGGTTTAGGCAACATTTGCCTTTTTATGCCGTATATTCGATTTGTGTTGTTTACTGTAGAAAATAATTTTAATGTCGAATTCTGAATACTATGCTCATGGTGCACTCAATGCAACATCCACAGACAAGGGTGAGCGACAACGCCCTAAAGAGTTCGAAGAGAACATTAATCAAATGCAAGATGAATTTGCAGACGGGAATACTATCAGTAATTTTGTATGTATATAACCACTATCATTTTCTAGCTCATCGGTTAGTATGTTTTGAAGTTTGTAAATTTTTGCAACCAGACAATGTGTGATTTCGTCAATTATATTCAAAGCAACGCAACAAGCAATACCGTATGCATTATCACCCCTTATTTTATGGTATGTCTGTTCTGCTATTGTTTTATTTGCTTTTATGACTTACTCACGTTTCTTGGTGGTTAAACCTTACTATTTCATGCAACAGACATACGTCCGGCGAAAGCCCTACACCAGTGGATTCGTAGATGCACTACCTTGTTGGAATACCGATGATCACTGTGTAGATTTTTCGAATTTTGAAAAGGTAAGTGAACAAACCTCTTCTCCAAGGTTTAGTCCTAACATCTCCATCACAATATGTCTATGGATTTATAAAACATTGTATCAATTTGCAGATTTTACTTCCTACACTCTGGCAAAATCCCGAACATTGGGTCTTATACGAGATGAATTTACTGGAAAAACAACTATGGTGCTACAACTCATTGGACTGCCACAGTGGTGTAGAACATGATGCTATGCATTTGGTAAGCTTTTGTCCATAGGTGAATCATAGCTATTTGCGGTGGACCAGATTTTACTATATTCTCCATTTATCACAGGCGGGATTCCTAAACGACCTTTTGGGTGTCGACATTGCTGAGTGGATGTTGCTATATGCTGACGATGCTCATTTACAAACTAATGAAATCGATTGTGACATATTCGTAATGAAGCATATTTAAGCAATATACAATGAAGAAAAACCTTGTTTCGATGCTGTATGAGCTTTGTATCCACTGTTATTGGGGAATCCTTTTATATATTGGTTTCACATTACATATTTTGTTGCAGGAAAATATACCGAAAGTACGCGACGAACTATGCTGAAATTTGATTGAGTTTAAAAAGTCGACAGACATAAATAATTAGCCAACAAGACTACTTACAAAGGAAATGAACAACACGATCCAGAAAAGTTTAAAATAATGTAAATAGATTTCTATCAGATTTTGGAGACTGTCTACACCAATTTCTGTAGGCAAATTTTGTAAGACTACAAATTTTGTAAATCTGTCTCGGTTGAAATATAATTTGAACTTTACTAAACACTCTTGTAAATCATTGTACTGCTTCAGCTACGAAAATTAAATCGTAACGACAAATAGTTTTATGTTGTATGCGGTGAACCAATGCTAGTAATGTTGATCTTCAGTAATTAAAAATATTGCACAACGAAAGATATTTTGTTGTTGTTCCGAAATCTTTGTATAACTCACACTCTGTGAACGAAAATCGCGGAAATAGATTTCCACTTTATTTGGTCCACAAAGGCACGTAATGTTCACCCTTAACAAATGATGAAGTAATTATCGATAAGAAAGGTTTGTTTCGCAGAAATCGCTATATTTCTGAACTTACGAGAATGAAAATTGTAATATATATGACCCATCGTGAACGAAAATAGTGTATAGCTAGAAGAGATGCTTGATGCTTAGAAATCGTTATATTGCTCAATGTCATTGAATTAAAATTGAAAATGGTGAACCAGTCTGAACAATGTCTCATTTTCTGTGAAGGGATTAGTTGGGAGAGTGACTCGGGCCGACCCATTGTTGAGGTGTAAATCCATAATCTACATCTAAGGCGATTTGTTGGGACGAGGGTGGACAAAGCTGTGGATTTATATAAGATCAAAAAATATTTCTAAAATCAAACTCACACGATATGTGCTACCGTGATTTGAACTACTATGTCCAATCACATTGATTAGTTTTGTATACAGCTGTATGAAATGACATTGTTTAATTTCATTAATGCGGAGTGTATTTTATTTGAGATTTGCTCACTATTTTTTAAAATTGTCGTATTTATTTGAAAACTGGCGGAGGGTGATAAGACGTTTCATTTATATATGAATGACACATCACACAGGTTAAGGATGTGTTCCACTTTGCTTCGTGAATAAGGAACCAACAAACCGACAATTCCTGCATAAACGACTTGTTCTTAAATCGAGTGTATAACCAATTTCGTCGCAATTGAGGTATCCGTCTAGACTTATTTCAGATGTCCGCAAACTCATAATTAAAGGAAACGTTGTTTCACAGTCCAATTTTTTTTTAAATTATTACACAAGATTTCATGGTAGTAGCAGTCAAGATGACATTAGACCACGATTTCAAAACAACAAACCTGTCTTATCGATGTGTACTACTTTTAATTACGAAATCGACATTAATGGCTCTTGTTGACCGCATTCATCGCGAATCTCTTTTGTGATTTTTATTCTGTGAGTGTGAGCAATAAAGCGATGTGTAAACATCAAGCATTTTCTATCGATGTTGACTATTATCATTTCGAACATTAGAAGCCTCTGTTGATTGCATATATTGCAATCGAATTTTGTGATTGTCAATCATGTAGGTTGAGCGCACATCTTTTATCAGTTAAAAGATTTCATTATTTACATTCAATGACGATGAAGAATATTACGATTTCAGAACAACAAACGTTCCTTATCGCCATTGAGTATTATTATTTTAGGGCGAACATATACATGCTTTTTTAGAGCATGCATAAATCATGTTTGTTGTAAGATATGCGCTCAGGATAAAGGTCAAAAGCGGTAAGAGATGTTTGCTGATCAGAAATCGCTCTTTTGCTGAGACACTTTAAATGCAAATCGCGAAATAGGATTACGATTCATGCAGTCAACAACGGCTTGTAATATTCGGTCGAAATAGGATTGATTACACACAAGTTGGTTGTACCGTCTCTAAAATCTACTTGAAATAGACGAACATGAAATTACTCTAGCGTGGTGGGCACCGTTATTCGTTGCCTTTTAGATCCTCGTGGCGGCTTGTTATCGTCGCAAATTTTTTCCCGTCTTCCCTTCCTTGCAGGAGAGAGAGGAGAATGCTTTCGCAATTCAAACTTGACCGGATTTTGGAAATTGTTTTGAAATACTCGCCTCCGTTTTTGGAAAATTGCGGGAAAATCCATGAGATGGGGCTCGACCTGTCGGTACAAGGTTCGACCGTTCTTGCCGCCTTTAACAGGGGTAATCGAACAAAGGACCAAAATTGTGCTTGAGATAGTTAAATCATCGAAATTGTATTTTATCCTAAATGCACAGAAAATTCAGGCATGTGCTATGCAATCTTGTAAAATGCAAGTTGGAAAATATGATGTATGCTTAGAAAATATTTAGAGTTGAAATTTTTTCAGGAAAAGATGGAAATCAATCTCTCAGAAAACTCAGACGAAGAAGATTTGAAATCTTGAGAAAGTTTATAAAGATATAGAAAACCATGAAGAAATGAGAATCTCGGGAAAATCTCGAGAAAGTTTATAAAGATTTGGAAAATCATGAAGAAATGAGAATCTTGGGAAAATGGAAGGAATTCTTGAGAAAAGATGAACATTTGAAAAGGAAAACATATCTTAGGAAAACTCAGACTTTGAGAATTTTCTTAGGAAAATGATGAAAAATTTATAGGAAAACTCATTGGAGAAGAAAATTCAAAACTTAGGAAATTGAATTCCTGAGAATCTTGTCTTTGAAATGTCTGAAAATCAACTTTGATTCTTGAAAAAGATGAGAAATTCCTTTTGACATCTTAAGAAAATAATATTTTCAGGGAAAATCACTGGAAAACTTTGATTTGGGAAATCCAACTTCGGAAATCTTCATAGTTTCTTGAGAAATCGATTTCCATGAAGTGAAAATTTCTTGAGAAAATCATGAGAAAAACAGATGATGCAGATGATTTGAATGAATGAATGCACTTTGAAAAGATTTCTGAAAAATTTGTTGAAAAATATGTATTAAGTCAAAATAAATCCTTCACATATTCTGACTGTGGCCATAAATATGTTCAAAGTTTATTTGAGTTAATTCACAATATTTTGAAAAATTGAAAATATGATGTGCATTTCGAAGATAGCCTAAGAGTGTAGGCTCAGTGTGACTAGTAGAAAGATGATGGATCTGGGTCTCATCCATATTCCGACTAGGGCCATAAATATGGACTCCACCGAGTTCATCAACTCTCTAAGAGTTGGTGCACGTGCCATTCGTGTTCATCCATAGTGAATTTTGAAAATTGAGGTATATGAATCATAGAATCAAGATATTACAGGAATCAAACTACATGAGATGCATCCTAATCTACGCAGTAAAAGCAAATCTTATTCCAGACTTGATTATTACATCTCTGACATAAAGCAAAATAAAAAAAAATGTATATACAGAGTTAAAAGAATCAATTTCCTCCAAATTTCACTGCAAAATGAGAATTAGTACAAGATAACCAAGAAAATGGGTATATATATATAATATATACAACAAAGATATATATATATATATATATATATATATATATATATATATATATCAAAATGCTAAAATTTGTGCTAAATGACATGTAACAATAGAGGTGTATTTATATGAGAAAATAGATACATGGATGCTCATATATGGAAACAAGTGCACATGAAGGGATATATATATATATATATATATATATATATATATATATATATATATATATATATATATATATATATATATACACACATAATGAGAAAATGCACATAAGAATTGAAATTTTATATATAATGGGTAAAATAAGAAAATACAGGGTATATACAGTTTCTGTAGGGGATTTCACGAAGCCGTAATTCCCAAATTATAACATATTTTGCAGTAGAATTGGGTATGGAGCTTCCCTATATATCCATAACAAAGCATGCAAAAGATGGTCCATAAAGCCTGAATGGATATTAAAATATTCATACATGAACATGACTCATTTTCAAGACTGCACACCTGCAGAAAAGAGAATGAGTAAGGATACAAAGGTGATCCTGTAAGTGATGGCTGTGAAGGGTGATAGGTGGAGGCTGTTAAGACACAGCACAGTGATAGTGCTGGATCGTACGAAGTATTAAAATATAAGCCTTGATGATGCTAGGGGTTAGAACCCGATAGATAAGGATGATGATGATTGGCCATCAAAGACCGGAACTGATAAAAAGAAAAAAAAAAAACATGATCAAAAGAATGCTATCAAATGAAAACAATGCTGTAAAATGATTACAAGAATGTAAAACAACACACATGACATTAAGAAAATGGTCAAAAGAATGGAAAACAGGGAAAATAGGAATTCAGCATAGCAAACAAAGAATGGAGAAACAAGCACAATACAGGAAATTCGAATACAAAATATAATAAAGTATTAAATGAAGAAACAAGAATTTTAATGAATTCAAAACAAAGGAAATTAGAACTACAGGAAATCGGACAATGAATCAAAACAGGAAATAGAAAGTTATGAGAATGAAAAAAAAACAGAAAAATCAGAATTGAAAACAAGGAATCACGAATTGAAAAAAAAAATGCACGATAACAGAATTATAACTCTAATATTGAATCTAGAACATGCTGAAAATAGGAATCCAATGAAAAAAAATTAAATAGAAAAAGAAGAGGAAGATGATGAATCCCAAGAAGAAGAAGAGAAAGACGGTGAATCTTACAATGGGGTTGTAGGGATTAGAAAAGAGGGCAGTCTCCTACGTTTTTGCTGGATGAAGTTTTAATGGGGCTGGAGGGATTAGAAAAGAGGGCAGTCTCCTGCGTTTTTGCTGGATGGAGTTTCAATGGGGTTGGAGGGATGAAGGACGATGGGCAGCTGCTGGACCTCTGCTGATGGTGGATGTGCGGCAGCCTCTGGTGGGTTGAAGAAGGATGGGCAGCTGTTGGACCTCAGCTGATGGTGGATGTGCAGCAGCCTTTGGTGGGTTGAAGAAAGGTAAGAAGCAACTGCTGGGCTGAAGTGGGGATGGAGATCAGCCTGCTGGTAGGTTGAAGAAGGATGGCAGCAGCCGTTGGCTACCTATGCTGATGGGCTGAAGGAGATGCAGGAACCGTTGGAGGTGGATAGTCTTCACGCTGAATGGCCTCCCCTACAAAAATCAAAAGACCAGCAAATCAAAATCCCCCCCTTGATCGATCAATGGCTGGGTCTTTTTAAAGACCTTCACCCCCTTTTTACAAAAATGTATTTTCTTTTAAGAGCACCGTTATAGTTTTTGAAAATTTTTTTGAAACCGATATTTGAAAATCAAAAGGGGCGCATCTTGTTTTTCAAAATTTTGTTTCATTTACCTAAGTTTTTAGGTAAAATGAAATTTATTTTATTTTTTTGGAAGTTCGGATGTGCCATTTAAGGCTGCATCCTTCTTTAAAAAAAAAATTTATTTAAACAAATCAATAAAAAGGAATAAAATAAAAAAAATGAGTATTGAAATAAATGAGAGGCTTTTATGAAAATGCCACCTCAACCTACTTTTAAAATCCTTTTGGAAAATAAAGGTTTATTTTGTTTTAGAAAATCTTTTATTTTCAATTGGGGTGCCACATGTGAGTGGGCCCACTAACTAAAAAAAATGAATAAACAAATAACAGAAAAAAGAAGAATTTGCAAATTGGTGCGATCTCCGGGTGGGTCCCGCATGAAAATAAGAAACTTACCTGGGAATCTAAGTATGATGCTAATTCAAAAGGCGGGTCCTGGTCCATTTATTTGAAAATAGATAAAAAAACAAAGGAAATAACTTTTTTTTTTGAATTTTTTATAACACGAGATAAAACTTTGTTTATTTTCAAGAATTTGGAAAAATTGGTTTTTCAGGGCAAAAAATATGAATAAATGAGATACAAAAAATTTTGTAAAGAGATTTAAAATCTTTCTGTAAAAAATTTTGAGATAAAATCAATATCCAAATATCCAGATTATTTTCCTTGAGAAAGACTTTTGTAATTCAAAGTCCTGGGGGTAAAATGGGAAAAATTGGTAATTTTGAATACCCAGGGTTTTAAAAATCAATTTTGAAAAGTTTAAAGATCAATTTTGAAAAGTTTAAAAATCAAATTTGGATTGACAATTTTGAAAATCAGGAGTTCTGGATCAAAAACTGACATGCTATGCAGTGAAATGATGCAAAGTGTTCATGCAATGTTATGCAAAGACATGTCCTATGAAATGTCATTCTGAATCTAGAATTGGAAATTCTAACTTCTTGTCAGGAATAGGATTTTGAAAATTTGTAGTTTGAAGATGTCTCTGAATCTAAATATAGAAATTTTGAGGTTCAAGAATGAAATTTTAGACTTTCTGCAAGGTCTAAACTCAGAAAATGACCATTTTGCTCTTCATTGATTTCGGAGAACTGAATTGTGCCGATTGAGGGTGATGTGAGGAAGGTGAGTGAAAATTTGGGGTGTTTACACAACTGCGTTAGTTTCTCCTCCGCAATTAGAAAGGCCGTCATTTTTTTGCAGAGTTCTTCGCGGAATCCAGGTATGTCAACCTGCAAAAAAACTGTAATGTGGAACCAATAGACATGCATTTAATCCCCAATAACAGCGGCCAAGAAATGACATACAACATCGAAACAGGGTTCTACACCATTGTATATCACTTCAATATACTTCATTACAAATACGCCGCAATCAACGCCATTATTTTGTAAAGGAGCATGGTATGTCGTGCGATAGATCCACTCGCTAACGTTGACTCCCAAAATGCCTTTGACGAAACCGATCTGAGAATAATGCGGCCGAAAGTAAATTCATGACCCCAGTACATGACACGCTACTCATATAGATGAAATCTTACGAGATGAGAAATGTCAAGCCGTAAACCACTGTCAACATCCAACGAATTATAACACCATAGTTGTTTTTCATGTAAATCCATCACATATAAGACCCAATGTTTTTCAGATTGCCAGAGTGTAGGAATCAATATCTGCAAATGGATCGTAAAAATGTTGTTCGCACTGTTATATTGTAACCTTGCACTCTAGGTTTGTTTACTTACTTTTTCACTTGACAAAAGGTCTCTGCAATGATTACCGTTAACCCAGTAAGGTAGGTCGTCTTTAAATCCACTAGAGTATGGCGAACGACGTAAGATAGTCTGCAAACTGAAACATTGTTAACAATAATGTTAAAATATGAATCAACTGGACGAAAACAATAACCAAAAACAACATAAAATACAACCGATATATCATGAAATAAGGGCTGACGGTGCTTATAGTTTTGCTTGTTGCGTTGCTTTTAATATAACTGACGAAATCGGATATAGTCTGTTTGCAACAAATATGATGTTGTTAACGTACGTACACATGACTTACGTATATAGATAACTCATACTAGTTTCATACGAATAAAATTATTGATCATGTTGCATTGTGCGAATTCATTTTGCATTCGTTTGATGTCCTCCAAGAGTGATTGACTGAGTTTTCACCCAACTTCATGAATAAGGAATTTGCATTGAACGATATTGAAATTACATTATACAGTACACAACACAAATCGCAAAAATGGCATAAAAGAGACGGATTTTGATGAAAATAGAGACGCTGTGTAGACAATATACGCCTGATTCACCATCGTTGGTCGTGTAGCTGTCTTCGTTTGCCTCATTGACCATAATTTGCTATATAGCTGGTTACATGTTCGAGTGATGAACTCCAGGTTTATAAAGGAACTGTCGGTTTGACTATTGTTGGTTCACGAAGTAGAAGATAATCACACTATCCAGTACTTGTGCGACTATTTATGAGCTAAAAGATCTACTGCTTAACCACCATGATCAATGAATAATGTACGATCAAAGAAAAATTTATCAATACATCCTTTGTTGTCCGTATGAATCACATATGTGTCTTGCGATTTACATTCAATGACGACGAGGAAAATTACGATTTCTGAATGACAAACATACCTTATCGCTGCTGACTATTATCATTCAACGGGGAACATTACCATGTTTTTTTGACAGCATACAACACAAATTTATTTTGCGATTTTCAGTACAGGAGGTAGAGAATTACAACGATTTGTGAATGTCAATCACTTCTTATAGATCTTTACTTTTATCATTTCTGAATGTCGATTACTTGCATGTGTTGACCGAATAAATCACAAATGTGTTCTCTGATGTTCATTCAGTTTAGGGTATAGGGTTTATGTTATAGGAAATCGGGTTGAGGCTTCATGTTCAGTTTTCATCTCGATTTGTACTGTATTATGCTATACGTACATCGATTTCTGTATTGAAATTGTTACTTTGTTATAAATTTCTCATAAAATCGATGCACAGTATTTGAACTACGAATCATTGTAAATATGTATTAAGCGTATACAAATGACTGTTATAGATTTCTCATACAAATGGCAGTCGAATGACTGCACAAATTGCTATACAGCGAATACGAAATCGATTCATGCACCACCAAGCACGAACCACAAATCGTCACCGACAAATCAAAATCCAGCGAATACAAAAGACTTCCTCGGCAAGATCAGTGGACGTCCTAGGAGTTCTGCTGCGGTTCGAATAAGAAGAGAAACCCAACAATTTCTCAGTAAACGAGCTCTGCAGGAAACCCTAAACTCTTAACAAATCCGATAATGTGAAAATCGGGTCATGCAAAGAGGCATAACAACTTAATTAATAGCCTAAACTAGATTCCTGCGTACCAGTTTTCTCTTGCGAATTCATCAGAGCTTGTCATGAAACACAAAATATAAAACACTGCCTTAAGTTTCACAAGAAATGCAAACCTCATCCCAACATTGATTACATACCAAAAGACTTGTAAAACTGAAGCTATCGTTGCCGGAAATCTAGTCGGGAGGAATGAAAGTTAACACGTTGGGTATTACGTCTTTAGGGTATTGTTGCATGTTCGACATTACACGAGTTAGATATTGACAAGCTTCAAGTAATGGGAAGCAATATAATGTCTTACATACCTGTTCATGAGAAGGGCTTTGTTGCTTTTTATTAGAGGTTGGTTGTTTCTTAGACCTTTTCTTGCCAACCAATTCTAGTGCAGCCTTTGTCCTCCGACGATTGCGATCAAAGGGAGGTTTTCTTTTGATACCCTTCGCTTCATGAATATGTTCATCATAATCAACAACGTTCACTACTGACTTGTTAAAGATGATGTTTAGGCTACGGCGCAACTTCTCAGGAGTGTCAAGCGAAGCATGATTTTCACCTACGTTGTTCGATCTCATTATCTTCGACTGGTATTCATTCGCTGCAATGGACTGAAGCTTAATTAACTGCATGTTTTCAAGTAACTCCCTTGACGCTTTTCTCATGCATACATAGTCTTCTTCACTTTTCGATGCCAAATCAGCAACATGCATAAATGACCTACACAGTTGTTGGTAACGGGAGGCTATGTGACACTTCTCGTCGACACCAGATTTACTCACATTGTCCATATCAAGCATTTCAATCTTTGCTTGTCTTCTCCATCTTCGCATTACATAAGACTCCAGTATTTCTTATATCTTCTCTTGATTAAGTGCCTTTAATGCATGACAGCATAAAATACCTTTGAATTCATATATTTTGCACGAACATTCAACTCTTCCATTGTCCACATTGTATGTGACATTTGCTTCTTGTCTTTTGTGATGCTTTTCGTCCTCCCATAAAATACGGTATTTGCGCATATTCTCGATTTGCACGGGTCCTTCTATATTGCAATTCATGACATGAAACACATCTTTCTTGATCCATTCAAATACAGTTAGTGTATACAGATCTGCAGGTCACATCAATATTTTCATGCCAAAAGTTGCAGGTCGTGTATTGAAGCATTTCACGTCTTATTCAAGCTCATTCTGTCTTAGACCGTTTATAAATAATTCATATTGTTCCATAAAGCAAAACATTGTTAAACATGAATACAGGGTTTTCTTCAGCGTGTCATGCATAGATTCAGCTCTTTGTGTGCTTATCATACCTGCACAAAAGTATTGTCTTTCATATGCCAATGCCCACTTCTCTTTTTCTGCATATAAATTTTGTAACCACAGACAATCTTCAATGTTGTATGTCTGAATCATTTCCTCTCAATCAGACTTAAAGGTGATCTCGTCTATGCTCTCAAGTACACACCTAGTAAACTTTTTATCAAAACATGTCTTCTGATTAAATGTGTCCTATGTTCTTTGTTGCATTTTGAAAGATATGCCACAAACATAGCCGATGATGTGCATCTGGCCACACATGAAGCACTGCAGCTGTAATTGAGTGATCACAATCTGTAAGTACAGCTTCAGGTTGCTTCTCGTTCATTGCCTATGTAAATACTTTGAACAACCACTCAAAGCTTTCCTTGGTCTGGTCATACAAAAATGCGCGGCCTAATATACAACTCTCTGAGTGATGGTTCACTCTGACAAACTGCGCAAATGGCACTGTTCAGTATTAATCTTTACTGTAGTATCAAATACAAGCACATCATTGAAGCATTCATAATCTACTCTTGACTTTGAATCGGCCCAAAACATATTCACAGCATATCCATCTTCATCCAGTTGCATTGCACTAAAGAAACCAGGGTCATTGCTTGATTTCTTCTGTAAGTAATCAACCAAAGAACATATTTCTTTATTCTTCATGTTATCTGTCCTCTTCCTTTTCAAGTGGTTTCTTAGATCCAAATGTGTGAATGACACATTATCGCGACCACCGTCTATGTGGGCAAACAAATTGTATGTCTTCCTTGGTGCAATGCCGACGCTATCGGCTATTTCAGCCATAACAGCATGCGCTACAGTTACCTTACGATGTGACCTTAACATAGGAGTCATAAATGATGCAGATAAATCATGATTATGATCACTGATTAAAGTATGAACTAGAAATTTCTCATTCGGATGTCTTCTCAAAACCATTCTCGCTTGACATCCATATCTTGATTCTGGCATGCTTCTTGTTGGATTTCCCATTGATTTCTTCCAACCTTGCTTGAAACAAACATATGTCTTTCTCACCACGACACCCTGTGCATTTTTTGACCAAGAAAACCTTCTCACACTGAAGCTAACATTTAAGGCATAATCATTGTAAAATTTATATGCAGCTTCCTCATTATTAAACTGCATTCCTTCTACTGAAACATAGTCAAGTGTACTTCCATGTTCATTCGCAGTGCCTACACTTTTATTATGTGTACTGTCATGATAATCTACCTCATTATTGAATTTCATTTCTTCTATTGGAACATTCAAGTCAAGAGTGGGTCTAATGCCTACACCCTTCTTATCATGTGCATCATTAGTGCAGATGTTCAATTCTTCAGTTGCGTCATTAGTATAGATGTTCGATTCTCCATGACTTTCAATTGATTGAGCTAAATCATCTTCATTACAACCTGATGATATGCTCAACAATGTTATAAGCAATATATCAGTTTTTGTTGCCAGCAAAATAGCAAACAAATTGATATTAACTAACAAAACAATATCTCATAAATCGGTAGTATGTTATTAATACAATGGTTTGAGATACAATGCATATAATGAGTGAATGTAGGATACCTGATGGGGTAGAGGCCCTTCCTAGCATTTGTAAACAAGCATTCTTGTCAACATGTCCCAGCGTCTTACAAATATCGATAAGTTTCCAACCATCGTAAGAACAAGTTCTACCTACAGTAACAAAACAATGCCTAAATGGCACACAAGACGACATGCGTTCTTCATCGACAACATGATGAAATGGAAAGATACTCACGATGCTTTAATGGCACCGATCAGAATGTTTGTGCGTCATTGCTTTCTTCCGTAATGCCTAACGACAACGCAAAAGAAGAGAAGACACAGGAATGTTTTGTAAGCAATATATCATGTTGTGTTAGAAAGCGCATACATTTACTACGATTTAATCAAGATGCATATAACAACGGATACCGATAAGGGTTAGCAAGTCAAAGAATCGATTTAATGAATGACAGTATAAAAGCAAGTGTGGTTTGATATTTGTTTATACTGAGCATCGAGTTGTCATTTACCATGCCAATAAAAGACACGAAATGTCATACATGTGTGTTGATGATAACACTGTCAGTAGATCCAAGAGGCTGTGAAACGAGTTCAATACAAATCGCTGACAGACCAGCAATTTTTATTGAACTCGTAACGATGTGTTTCTGCACGCACACATTTTCAAAGTCTGTGTACAAATATCTTATGAATACATATTACAAAACATATAATATCTTACAAATCGATATACATATCAAATAATATATTGAAAATCGATACGACAGTTCAACATAATAACTTACAAATCGACAATACAAAACCATAATATCTAAAAGGTCAATAAATATATCGCACAATAAATTACAAATCGATACGGAAGAAATTGAGCATAATAGCAAACAAATCGATATTAACTAACAAAACAATATCTCACAAATCAGTAGTATGTTACTAATACAGCGGTTTGAGATACAATGCATATAATGAGTGAATGTAGGATACCTGATGGGGTGGAGGCCATTCCTAGCATTTGTAAACAAGCATTCTTGTCAACAGGTCCCAGCGTCTTACAAATATCGATAAGTTTCCAACCATCGTAAGAACAAGATCTACCTGCAGTAACAAAACAATGCCTAAATGGCACACAAGACGATGTGCGTTCTTCATCTACAGCATGATGAGATGGAAAGCTACTCACGACGCTTTAATGGCACCGGTCAAAATGTTTGTGCGTCATTGCTTTCTTCCATAATGCCTAATGACAATGCAAAAGAAGAGAAGACACGGGAATGTTTTGTAAGCAATATATCATGTTGTGTTAGCAAGCGCATACGTTTACTATGATTTAATCAGGATGCATATAACAACAGATACCGATAAGGGTTAGCAAATCAAAGAATCGATTTAATGAATGACAGTATAAAAGCAAGTGCGGTTTGATATTTGTTTATATTGAGCATCGAGTTATCATTTACCATGCCAATAAAAGACACGAAATGTCATACATGTGTGTTGATGATAACGCTGTCAGTAGATCCAAGAGGCTGTGAAATGAGTTCAATACAAATCAATGACAGAGCAGCAATTTTTATTGAACTCGTAACGATGTGTTTCTGCACGCACACGTTTTCAAAGTCTGTGTACAAATATCTTATGAATACATATTACAAAACATATAATATCTTACAAATCGATATACATATCGAATAATATATTAAAAATCAATACGGCAGTTCAACATAATAACTTACAAATCGACAATACAAAACCATAATATCTAAAAGGTTGATAAATATATCGCACAATAAATTACAAATCGATACCGAAGAAATTGAACATAATAGCAAACAAATCGATATTAACTAACAAAACAATATCTCACAAATCGGTAGTATGTTACTAATACAGCGGTTTGAGATACAATGCATATAATAAGTGAATGTAGGATACCTGATGGGGTGGAGGCCCTTCCTAGCATTTGTAAATAAGCATTCTTGTCAACAGGTCCCAACGTCTTACAAATATCGATAAGTTTCCAACCATCGTAAGAACAAGATCTACCTGCAGTAATAAAACAATGCCTTAATGGCACACAAGACGACATGCGTTCTTCATCGATAGCATGATGAGATGAAAAGCTACTCACGACGCCTTAATGGCACTGGTTGGAATGTTTGTGCATCATTGATTTCTTTCATAATGCCTAACGACAACGAAAATGAAGAGAAGACACGGAAATGTTTTGTAACACAAGGCAGGCACGAGAAGGCGACAATGTGTTGTAAAACAGGATACAAAACAAGGCAGAAACCTCGACTGAAAATGAAGGCAAAGTTTGCGTTGACAATGGGAGCTACTGTTACAACAGATGGCGCAAGAGTTTAATGAATAGCTAACGTCTACACCTTAAATAGTTAACATCAAACTTTCTGGATGAAGAACTTTTTTGTCCTTTTCTCAAACCATAGTTTCCCAACTTTTGAATGGAGGATATTTTTGTCATTTTCTCGAACCGTCATTTCAAAGCAAGAAAAGCAAGTAAGGGTGATTCAGTCTTTGCAACAACACCAAAGTCCGATGCAAAGTTATGTCAACATACACGGGAATACGAGCCCCATGTGCATAAATATGTGGCGCTCATTCGTCCCCCTGAACACAGATGTGGGATTCAGTGAATCATCGAGGGAGAACATACACCACCCTCCCTTAGGAAGCCATTGCACACTATCTTCCAAGTACGCAACATGATGTGAATAGACCATCTTTAGGGTATGTTTGATGGCTTGTTCAGGGTTGGATGAAATAAACAAAAAGAATGGAACAAAACATTGGTTCTGTTCGTTCCATAACAACTGTTTCAAGTCAAACGTTTGTTTGAACCGTACTCAAATGCTATGTTCTAAATGTCCATTGTTTGATGACGATGTACGGGTAACTTGGACAGTCATGGATAATGAATTGAATTACTTCATTTTGGATAGTATGCCCCGATCTGTCCACCATTTTACATGTTTTAACAAGTTTATTATGTTTTTTTGCCCGAATATGGATCCAATTACGAAATTATATCTAAAATCATGATTTTTTCCCCTCAATGTGGAGTTGAAATTTGATTTTTGCCCTAAATATGAAAGTTTCAAATCTATTGTACAACATAGCAATTGATGATTTTTTGCTCAAATCTATTGTAAGTCACAAATATTGGAAGTTTCTTGAATTTATCAGGACTATACCATGATAAAATCACAAAAAAGTCAAGTTGCAATAAGAGTTCAATTTATTGATTTCCCGACTTATATTCATCAATTGCGTTGATATTTACTATATGCCATTACTTTGTTGTGATTCTACTTTTCCTTTTTTTTTTTTGATTAACAGGCTGGGGTTAAATCCCCTTCACTTGCATTCAGCACCCTTACTGAATGGTCGCACAAGCAGATCAATCAGGGGGTTTATCTTTCCATTGCTTACGCTCTCCATCACTGGAGACACAATTCTAACAAATGACAACAAATCTGGTTTGATTATCCTTATCAGCAAAAAATTGTAGCCTCCACAAATTCAACAGTAAAGTCCTTTGTCCATCTAACACTTATTTCAATTAGCTAACCACACTCCGTTATTAGACGATACCTGCAACCATTTACCACCGCAATGTTGTACACAGAATCTCAGAAAAAATACAAAACTCCTGCCGCAAAAAATCCTCCAACACTTGTCACACTCCAGCAACTATAATAAAACCAGAATGCACGTGCATAGCATAAGCTATTTTGATACTCTCTTGCACCATAACAGAAACATTTGAGATGGAGGCAACAATGATGAAACAGTATGTTATTCTCAACATTTGAGTTTCCATCTCTCTAATTCTCAACTTTTGTTGTTCTCTTTTTTATGATGCAATTCTCATATTACAAAACTAAAAAAAATCAATGTCGCAACTACAGATAAGAGATGGTGACATTTCTCAAACAATCATTTTCACATTGATCATGGCTAGCCTATGGTATATAGCTGTATGCATATTTTTTTTTTCACTAATTGATAATAGGCTCCCTAGACAAGAGCATCAGAATAAAAGAAAAAAGGCAACTATTTTCAACATCTAAAGCCAAAATCCTTTGATAAAAGAGAAATTTCTCACCTAAATACACATCTCAAAATTTTATAGTGGCTATTCCTTTGTTTGCATATATTTTGATTAATTTACTGGTTATATTGTACAATTATTTCTTTACTGATCTGAACTGCACCAATTGGATAAGGAATAAACTCATGGGAAGAACTACCATGCTTAATTATCCCAGCGCTCCCAGAAAAGGCCTCAGCTCCTGTGGATCCTATATCTAATCTTGTTCATTCCCTTTAATCAATATCACAGAGAGATGCATCCACCTCATTGGCAATTTGATTCTCATCATCAGGAGATTACAACCTGAACATATAGTGTAACTACACTTGACCACCAGATTTGGGTATTTAAAAATTTAATAACTGAACTTTAGAGAGAGTTGGATCAGATTCAGAAACCAGTGTAGACCAAAGAATCTACAGGAAAAAAGAGAGAATGAATCACAACATGATGCTTCGATCCAACTGAATGGTCAGAAAAGATTGTGATGCCACAAATCTTGCTGAAACAAGTAGACAATCAAATCGTTGATCGGAACAATGTTTAAGTGACTATGCCATTAAGAATTATTTCAATATCAAACACCATCTAGACAAAGTATATTCTATTTCAATAGCTCAATATGGGAAACCATCCCCCTCAAACAAAGGCACATCAAATATAAAAAGTACAACTTTGAGGCTACTAAATCTCACAAAATCGTCTCACTGAATCCTTCATAAGATTGTTTCCAATCTCAGTCATCATTCTGAATCCAAAGATGAAACAAGAAACAAGGATTTTGAAAGCAAGCAAAAATAACCTTTAATGCCTCGGAGAAGGCCAGAAAGCACGAATCGTGTACCCCTTCTTCCAATTGTCCAGAAAAATAACCTTCTTCACAGTCCAGAACGACACCAACATCACAATGAACATTAACACCCTCTACAAATTTGCGTTCTTCGCGTAAACGAGGACGTTAACGACTAGCGCCAAGAGCACCCCCACGATGGTGTAAAGGAACCCGATCGAAAATCTTTCGGCCCCGAGCTGCATTCTGGAGCCCTGGTAGAAGAAAAGAAGAACTTTGAGGGGTCGTTGCGATCGGCGATGAACATGGGCATGTTGCGGAGGACGTGGTCATCGAGATGGATGGCGCCTGAAGGGTACCGCTGCTGCTGCACGAGGAGGTCGGTGACCAGATTCGCGTCGGTTTCTGGCAAAATTTTGGAGGGTAGGATTAAAATTAGGAAAATGAAGAAGAGGAGGATGATGGCTCGCGCCCGTTGATGCTTTTTTTTTTTCGTTCTCTCCATTCCTGTTCATTTTGTAATAGAGGGGGGGGGGGGGGAGGTAGATTGAAAACTGTTATGGACGCGACAGAAGGCCGTTCGCCGCATGCAATGTTTGTTGAAAATCGTTATTCCCAGCGATATTTCCGTCCCAATCCTGCTAGGAATGCCGCATGAAACATACTCTTAGAGAACACCCACTTGAGCTGGAGATGGGGATCAACAGAGAGGGCAAATAGCATAAAGAAGTCAAAGGGTATAACTATACCTTTCCAAATAATGGATCCTTTCTTCCAATACGAATTTCTGCTCTAGTTTTTTCGTTGTTGGGCTACCAGTTGATACTTGCTTTTGAGGAATGTAGACCAAGGGGTATTGGAAGTTACCTTGATTCTGGTAACTTACCATTTCACGTTAACAGTGAAATCTGGTAAGTTACCAAATCACATTTGCAGTTAAAATGAAATCTCATGATATCTGTAACTTACCATTTCAGGTTAACAGTAGCATGAAATCTGATAAGTTACCAGATCATGTTAACCTTCCCATTTCATCGTGATCTCTCGTAATCATGGTGAAATGACCTTACCTGATTTTCTATTTTGTCTTGATTAGGTTGTTACTGTTGTAACTATGCAAAGAGTGATCCATTAAATGATCACCTTAACCTAATATTGTGTAGTGTATATCTACCTGTAGTCTTTTAACTCTGATTCATCTTCATGTCAATACCATTTTATCATGGTATTAAAGCATAGGAATTAAGAGCCATCAATAATGGCCTCCCATAACAACAATGATGGTGCCAACAACACTAACAATAGATCAACGTTCAATATAGAGTCTACATCAAATCCATTATTCCTTCATTCTGATAACTGGAACATATTGCTAGTCTCACAATAATTAATCAGAGATCATTTTTCTATGTGGAGTAGAGTCATGATCATATGGCTCAGAGCGCCAAGAATAAGCTTATATTTGTAAAAATGGATCGATCACCAAGCCTGAGTCAACATCATCATCATTTGCTTCATGGGAGTGATGTAATAACATGGTATTGTCATGGCATCTTAACTCGATGCATAAGGACCTTGCATCGAGTGTCATTTATACAAAATCCACAGCAGAAGTTTGGCGAGAGCTTTGAAAAATATTCTTCCAATCTGATGCTCCCATGTTAGAGATCATTAACCTAAAGCAAGCACAATCTTCGGTGGCTGCATATGTTACCCAATTAAAGGGAATGCGGGATGAGATGTCTACATATGTCACTATCCCACCATGCTCATGCAAAACCATGAAGATTTAATGGGCCTCAACGATAGCTACAATGCCATTTGTAGCTAGATACTTCTCACGAGTCCATTACTAAGTGTTTCTAAAGCATACACACTCATAATCTAAGAAGAAAGACAATGAGACCTTCGAGTCACTCCTGCTCATGATCCAGTTGCCATTACTGTCGAGAAAATCGACCACGCTGTGAAGCTTGATTATTCAAGGAATCCTTAGGGACATGTTCGTCCCAAGTGTGACCATTGTTGGAAGATGGGTCACGTTAAAGCCAAATTATACTACCTTTATGGATTTTCCATCTATACAAGGAACTCTCCTAATGCTTGCCTCAACAATCAAGCAAATGTTAATGCTTCCATTGTGACGCCTATATCTAGATAAATCAAAAACAAATCTTGTCGTTCCTTAACTTACCCAAGAATAATATGACAAGATCATGACCCTTGTCAAAATAGGTAACCTGACTCTTCCTCCTATGGCCAATCTCACAGGGAACCTCTCTAATCTATTAGTTTGTTTATCTCTGTCTCAATCCTAGATTATTGAATCAGGTGTCACAGATCACATTACAAACTCTTTAGATAGCTTTTCTTCTCCCATACAAGTATTTTTTCCTCCTATTGGCCTACCAAACATTTTTCATCCCTGTGACATACACTGAGAGCATCATGATTTCTCCATTAATTATCTTGAAAAATGTCTTATGTATTCCTCAATTTAAGTTTAATCTTATTTCTATTAGCAAGTTGATCCGTGATCTAAAATGTGAAGTTATATTCAAGAATGAATATTGCTTATTTTAGGACCCACACTTGAAGAGGAAGATTGGAGCGAGTAGGATATAGGGTAACCTATATGTTCTTGAGATTGATGGTAAACATGTTCTTAGTGCTTCATCATTTTCTTGCCTATTTGGCATCTTAGACTTAGACATTTATCTAATTACAAACTTTAAATTCTTGTTAATTCAAATAAAGTGCATGAGTAAATATCCAATGCTCCATGTTCTATTTGTCACAAAGTCAAGCAAACTAGGCTACCATTCCCTCACAACACCACATCCACAACAAGGCATTTGAGTTGATCCATTGTGACATATGAGGTTCATACCAAACCGTCTCCATGTCAGGAGCCCAATATTTCTTAACTATAGTAGACGACTTTACCCAATGCACATGGGCTTATCTTATGTGTCATAAGTCTAAAACTTTTGGTGTTGTTAATGATTTTTTTGCATTGGCTCAAAATCAATTTAGCACCAATATCTTAAATGTTAGATCGGATAATTGTAGTGACTTTTTTACTAATGATATGGCATCATACCTTAGAGAAAAAAGAATCAACCACCAACATAGTTGTGTGGTAACTCCACAACAAAATGGAGTCATTAAATGTAAACATAGAGATTTATTAAATGTTGCACGGGCTCTTAGATTTTAGGCAACTTACCAATCAAATTTTGGGGGGAATGTATTCTCACTGCAATGTATATCATTAATCGTCGCATGAGGTCTTATATAACAAAGTACCCAAATATGACCACTTAAAGGTTTTTAGATGCTTATGTTATGCTTTTAACATTCATTATACCCACAAATTTGATAATCAAGCAAGAGAATGTGTGTTTGTTAGTTATCCCTATGGCCAAGTTGGGTACAAAGTCTATGATCTTGAATCAAATAAAATATTTGTTTTCCGAAATATAAAATTTTATGAAAATATGTTTCCATTTAGAGATTATATAACTCCCAACGAAGAAGACAACACAGTATTGCCTACACACATATTTGAATTACAAGAATCAATTCCTCATGCTCAAATTCGAGAATCAGATCAAACCCAAGTATCCATTTTTAATACACTACCTTATCAAATTGATCCAAACACCCAAACCAAGAATCTCGAAAATATTATTCTTAAAACCCCTATGATCCACAAATCCATTAGAACTTATCATCTATCAACATATCTCAAGGACTTCAAGTGTTAATTGGTGGCTCCAGTGCTCCAATCAGGTGATTTGAGTGAAGAGATTCCTAGTACTAAACATTCTCTTAGTCATTACCTTGGGTACAACAAGTTCTCTCATCATCGCCAAGCCTTCTTAGCTTCTATTAGCCAAAGTCATTACCTTGGGTACAATAAGTTCTCTCAAGCAATGAAACACTAGAAGCGTCATGATGCTATGAGTGTTGAGATACAAGCACTTGAGGAGAATAACACTTGGATGATCACAGATTTTCCAGTTGGAAAGCAACTTGTTGGCTACAAATGGGTATACAAAATCAAATACCGATCTGATGGCTCCATAAAATGTTATAAAGCATGATTGGTTGGGAAAGGGTACACTCAGATTAAAGGTCTTGATTATAATGAGACTTATGCTCCGGTTTCTAAGCTTGTCACAATGAGATGTTTACGTGCCATTGCTGCCATTAACAATTGGCATTTGTACTAAATTAATGTCAATAATACATTTCTACATGGAGACTTACATGAAGAAGTGTATATGCAACTGCCACCTAGTTTCTCTAGTCAATGGGCGCAACGAGTTTGTCGCCTCAACAAGTCTCTATATGGTTTGAAACAATCATCAAGAAATTAGTTTGCAAAGCTATCATCATACTTGAAGGATATTGGTTTCATATAATCCAAAGTTGACTATTCTCTATTCTCTTGAGTTGTCAAACATAGCTAGTTCTTTATCTTGGAATACATTGATGGCATTATCATAGCCGGCAATGATTTAACACAAATCGAAGAACTCAAGAGAGACTTCAACAAAAGGTTTTGTCTTAAGGATCTGGGACAACTTAAGTACTTTCTTGGCATTGAAGTTGCTCACACTAGGAAAGGAATATTTCTCTCACAAAGAAAACATGCCTTAGACATATTAGAAGACATGGGATATTTTGGAGACAGGCTATGTACCTTCCCTATGGAGCAACATATCAAATTTGGTAATAAACAAGGTGACATTCTTGATGATCCAAGCCCATATCGATGTCTAATTGGATGTCCTATTTATTTGACCATCAAAAAGGAAATAAGATTCATAAAAACTTCTCATTCCTATCATCAGAATTCAAAATCCTTGTTTATTGAACCTAACCCCTAATTTGGAATCCTAGAAATCATTTCAATATATCTCTTCATCCTAAAGCCTTAACCCATAAGCTAGAAAATCCCTAACCAATAGGAAGGAATCCTGCTAGCCATCAACTAATTAGATCCTGCCATATTATCCACAGGAAGATTTGGTTCCTTGGATCTCGGATATATAGGATTAAGATTCGTATTCACCTAAAAAACTATAAATAGAGACTTTTATCTCCCTAACCTAGCATCTGAAATCTAGATCCTAGGAGCACCAATAATCTATTGAAATCACTACCCAACTTAGTTTTCTATCATATGAATTCTAGATCCTAAGAGCACCAATACTCTACTGAAATCACTATCCAACCTAGTTTCCTAGCATCCTAACTTTGCTCAAGTAGGTCCAGCCTAGCTAATCCCACTTAGCCTTCTATTAGGTTTAGATCCCTTATCTTAGTCTATCAGAACCCACATCTAGCCAAAGTGCTACCAGTCTTTACAATCTCGTCTACGCCATAGAAAAGGGCTACCTAAATCTGAAGTGAGATTCATTTTTCTTATACTTTTTATTGCATTTATTTTGTTTATTTATTATAAAAAGTATGATTATTTTTAATGTTTATCGTACTTGTCTTGTTTTTTGGCTTTTTTGAATTTTGATGTTGGCTTACACCATCAAACTCAACTTTTTATAGGATTTGCACATGAGATACAAGTCACTTGCAAGCTAAAACTTAGATATTGAAGGTTTCAAGTCTATGATACAATTGATCCCTGCTCAACAGAGAAGAAAAGACACAACTTGAAGAGAGAACTCCACATCTCTCACTCATCTTATATTAAGATCCGATTTTTGGATCCAAACTCCTTTTCAGAATACCCTATTTTTGGTTTTCAAAATTTGGGGATCCACATAATGACAAGCATGGTGGTACCACTTGTCTAGACATCAAAATCAGAGATCTCTAGGATTTTAGTGTTGCAAAGTCAATTTTATCATTTTTTAGTATTTTTGAATATTGGATCTATCTAAGATCCAAAATTCATTTATGCTTTATTTTCTTGTCTTGACTCTGCCCTGCCAGCAAGGAAATATTTTGTGAGTTGTATCACCATGTGATATGACTTGTTGGAAAATAGACATCTGGGGCTGGAATTTTAATTTTTGGTGCGAGTATGGATTTTGTCTCTAAGGCCTCCAAAAATGTACGAGAAGTGAGAAAATAATCATTTTATTATTATTTTATTCCGACTAGCCCCTACTTGTTAGATCATATCTCAACAACCATATTTCAAAAAGCAGTGTTTCTATAGCCATAAAAAAGATGAGATGTTGATCTAAAACTTTTTTGTTTTGAGTTTGAACTGAAAACCCCTCTAGAGTCATATTTTCTGGGTTGCAAAAGTGAGGCAGATTTTTGGTCTACAGTTGGTGGTTGTGAGATAATCTATTTTCTGCAAGCCATATCTCTACAAGTGTATTGGATCTAGATTGAATCCAGATTCAACCTAATCTAGTTTGAGTGCCAAAGCCAATCTTATAGACTGGCGACAACCTCCTTGGATTCGAATCTGATCAAGATTTGACTCGCTCCAAAACTGACAACCCTGCAGGTGGATATGGCGAAAAACATATAAATACCCCCTCTTGGGTTTATTTTCACCATTGTTGCTAAAAGTTAAAAAGCAAGCAAAGTGTTAGGCCTCTTTAAAGAAAGGCGTACATTTCAAAGCATAAAATGTGTATGCTTCACACACAATTATTCAAAATATAAAATTTCTTATAAAAAGTGAAATTATGACATTGGAAAATAATAACATGAACATTTGCATCGTGCCTAACCAATAAGTTAGAGAAAAAAATAGTAAAAATAAGGTATACTCATAGGGGTACTGTTTGTGGCACTACAACATGAAATTTGGGTCATCGACAACCCTAGAATCGAGGTCGAACAATCTCGAATCTCGATTGGAGAGAGTTGAAGAAGAGGGAGTGGGAGGACTAAATTGTAAGGCCATCAACCAAAATGAGTATCCGACGATCAGTGGGGGCTCTCTAGAGACATGGAACACCCTCTCTATTTTTTTTCTTGACTAAACAACCCTACCTTAACCCTGCTACCTGATGACAGTGACTTAGAGAAGTACTAGGGTATATAAGGCATCTTTTTTGTTTTTTCCTTTGGGTGAAATATGAAAATAACCTTTTATAAAGTGAAGCGTACACTTCACCTTCAAAGCACAAAGTGCAATGAAGCATATGCTTTTATAAAAAAAGCACACACTTCATTAGCATGCACTTTTCAATTGCTCTTTGGAGCGGTTTGGGGGTAGTTTTCAGAGTATAATTTAACAACACTGCTTTTTTACAAATCTTGAGCTTGGGTGAGCTCCTCCACTCGAGTGTGGGTGCTTGGGTGGAGAATTAGGAGCATCCACCTTCTTCCTTCTTGTCCTTTGCTTTGGGGAGTGCCCCCACTAGGTAAAATTTTTAACTTTCTTCCTATGCTAGGTAGCTTTCCTAGCCTATGTCACAAAGACACATGGACATGAGGACACGTGACACATATTCAACTTGAAAGTTCAATTTTTTTTGGAAAAAAGGAAATGCGGACACATTGTTTTAATTTTTTTCATTAATAAAAAAATATTTTTTTTGGTATTTTTAATATTAAATTTTTTTATTAAAATAAAATAAAAAATGATTATAAATACTAAAATAATATTAAAATATTCATTGTATGAGTCAGTGTTAGTGTCCACGTATTCGCTTGCATCATCAGGGACACACCACCTATGGGATAGTTCCTAGCTAGTTTTCCTAGGTCTTAGGATAGTTTTTTCACTTGGTTGGTCACCAAGCATGGAAAATAGGAAAGAGTGCTTAACACTCTTCCTGCCTATGACAGTTTACCTTTTTGCTACTTTCCCACTTTCTAGAGTAGTTTTCCTATGGGGAATGTCCTTCTTATATATGAATCTCAACTAGAGTGGAGACTCTGCAGGATATTCTGCTCGCAGTTGGGTGAGGAGACTCCACTAGTTCATTGAGCAAAGGACAACACTCGCTAGAAGCCTGAGTAAGTATTCTCTTTCCTTATTCTTAATTGTTTATTTTCCTGTGATTTTTTTTCTACACACTTCACTAACTCACACACTTGTTTTCATTTTCTTGAGCCTTAGGTGGGTCCACCACTTTAAGCTTACTTAATAGGTGTTCAAAGAAGCTTTGAAAGTTCATTTTCTCAGAAAAATCTTAAGCTTGATCGCGTTATCCCTTTTCACTTGCGGAGGAATAACCTAACCTCATATCAACAAGGACCCCACATCCCTTTGAAAAGAAGTCAGGTTTCAAAAGAAATACTTTTCTAAAATCTCTTTTCAAATAAAAGATTTTCAAAGGTAGTTTATCGGTCTTAAAAAACATATTATAATTTTTTAAAATATACAACTAAATAATTAAAAGAAATAAATACCCTTTTATATTGGCTTAATATATTTAAGTTAAAACACAATGGAAAATCTATATGAATGAGCCTAGATTATGTTAATTTTTTTTATAAATAAGAAGAATAAACTCAGAAAAATGTATGCATTTCAAACACATTTTATTAAGAATGTTATGTGTGGGGTTGGCCGTGTGTATAAGTTTTTTTAATAGCCAATGAGAAATGAGAGAAAGGTCATTTATGAAGATATTTTAAGAGAGGGAGGGAGGATATTTTTTTATAAAGAGTGATTTCATTTTATATGGCAATTAGGAGAAGAGAGGGACTACATATGGTAAGTCAAGAGTTTTTTAAAATTTACAAGATGCCATGTAAGACTTTTTTTTATTTAGAAAGCCAATGTCAGAAAACATGGCAAGAATGTCAATTTAGAAAAGTAATGAAACATCCATTTTTTTACATGTATTACCCTTACTTTTGCTATTAGAGTATTTAAGATTAGGATATAAAGGGGCGACATTCTCACTTCTTCTCCAAACTGAATAAGCTCCCATCCCAACTACTAGTTTCCAAATACCACAACCAAAGTAGTTTGACCATGTATCTACATACATAAACTCACATCTCAGCTGCCAGTTTCCAAACAGAGCCTAGAAATAGAAAAGGACCCTGCATATGCCAAATTCATCCATTTTTTTATTTTTTGGACTTCTTTATGCGAAGGAGGTATAAAGGATTTCATGTTTTCTAAATCCACCCATTTCTTTACTTTGGGCTCCTTCATAGGGAGGAGAAAATTGACAAATCCTTCTCTAGGAAGAAATTAGATGCATTTTAAAATCTTCAATTAATTATCCCTTGAAATGAAGGGCTGAATCTTAAAAAAAATTATATTGTGTTACCAAATTGTTACGAACCATTCCATATCCAACCCCTAGAAGCCATTACGGATCCAGATCCATCCAAGAGACCTAGTCGAGGACCCCCATTTCCTATTTTGATTCTTATTTTTGATCATTTCCTTCTTTTAGGACTCTTAGGAAGACTCTATAAATAAGTTTTATTATTCTTGATTAATTATGAAAAAATTAGCAGATTAATTCTTTTTTCGTTCAACCTATTCTTAAGCCCTAACCCAAGAGAGAATGCCTTTTCTCCTTCTCCCCTTTGTCACATTTTGCTCAATAGCAGCCTACCCAAAGGGATTCATATTCTTCCTATGCCCTATTGTTAGCCCTATTTGAAGTAGAACCTAGCCAGATCGAGAACATATTTCTCTCTTTCTCAACTTTTTTCTATGCCAGAGCCTTCCTGAGGTCAAATTTATAGAAATCATCTCTCCCTAGGGTCAGGTTTCTATCATAAATAAGACGAGTTCCTTTAATTCTTTTCATATTCATTTTCCTTCAATTCTTATCAACTTATTTTTGTCAACTATCTTTAAATACCACCTCCCTACCATTTAAACATGACCTGATACATACATGGTTTTATACTTTCATTCTTATAGACCCAAAACCTATTCTATATCAATGTGGATATGGCTTGGTAACATTTTCTCAAAACTAAATGGATCATTAATGTTAGTCCTAAATGGATTTAATTAACTAAATTGATCATGCAATTAGTCATATTTTACTCAATAGACCTTGAATGGATCCAATTGGACCAACTTGGATCCAGCTAACCAAATTCAATCTAGTCAATCATGTTGAACCCCTGGATGTACATTGGTCAAACCAAAATGAATCCATTTCAGCTTATTAGATCTAGTTAATGATAATTTATTGAACTGACCATCCTAACTATATATTGGGCTTGGTATGATCCAATTAAGAAATGAGAGGGTGTCAATCATATTGGACTCTATAGAACTGAATGGACATAGTTGGAACGTATGCGTCAAGTTAACTTAAACAGATCTAGTCAATCATATTGGACTTAGTAGAAATAAACTGTTAGACCCAGCTAACCAAATTAGATACAAACCATTATATTGAACTCCTGGATGGACCGAGTTGGAGTTTATGGATGTGCCCAATTGGACTATGTGGACTATATTATTAAGTTAACCAAATCAGATATAGTCAATCATATATGACCCTTAAATAGAAAATTTTGAATTATACAAGATCTAATTGGATCCAATCAACTAACTAGATTTCTAAAAATGCAATTCATGCAATATGCACACACAAGTACAAACACAAGAAAACATGAATTATAATGGTTAGGTCTAATGTGACCTATATCCACTATAGAACCTCTCTCTTTCTAGGCTTTATGCCCTTGAGAGGAGACTCCTACCTTGTTTATATATATTTTCAAAAGTTACAATGTGTGGAGAATTCTCCAAATATAAGGAGCCTCATTGGCATAAAGAGTTCTTTTGATTACAAAAAGCTTGGGTATATGAGTCTTATTACAGTTTTCCTGAAGGAAAGAAGTCCTTGCTTTGAGCAACTACCTAGATAAGAATCTTGAATGGTTCTCTCCTTGGTCTTCAAATCCATTCCATCGTGTGGATCTGGTTGGGAGAAACCCACTTCAACATTATCTGGGTCTGGACCTGAATCCAGATTTGTCTTCACATGTCCCCTCAAGCTAATCTATCAGATATTGAGCTTGTCTTTGAAATAGTGAAATTTTGGCTATGGTAGAGCTTCAGTAAGGACATTAACTACATGTTCTTTAGATAAAGCAAAACATACTTCAAGTAGTTTTCTCTTTGACAAAATACTAGTCAATTTCGATATTTTTTGTTCTATCATGACATATTAGATTGGCTGTGAGATATGTAACATCTATGTTATCACACTACAAAACTGAAATATTAATAAAACTAACATCCAAATCCTTCAAAAGTTGCTTAAGCCACATTAATTTAAAAGCTCCTCCAGTAATAGTTTTATAATCTACTTATGTACTTGATCTAGCAACTGTAAAATGTTTAAAAGAACTCCATGACAATAGGTTGGGCCCCAAGAAAGTGACATAGCTAAAAACGCTGCCCAATCTGTATATGAAAATGCTGCCATCTTGAGATCTATAACATTTTGACGTGTAAGCCATAATTAAGTCTCTTTTAGATACCCTATAATATGTTTTACATGAGTCCAATGTTCTTGCATGGGCTCACACATAAATTGACATGCCTTATTTACCATAAAGGCAACATACAGGTGTGTGAATGTAGTGTATTGTAGATCCCCAACAATGCTTATGTACTGAGTAGGGTTTTTCAACAACTCTCTTGAATATCTTGAAAGAGAAACATTAGGTGTTGCAGGAGTGACCATACTTTTACAATCTATTATGCCTGACTTGAGTAGGAGACATGTAATGTATTTCCTTCGAGTCAATATAATGCCTGACAAGTCTTTGATTACTTCAATACTCAAGAAATAATGAAGGGCGCCTAAGTCTTTTATCAAGAATTTCTGACTAAGAGCTTTAATGATATTTCTGACTTCCTCATGAGAGTTTTCTGTCACAATTATGTCATCTACATGTATCAAGATATAGAACTTTATTTCTTTTTAATTCAGATAAATAGAAAGGAGTCAACTTTAGACTCAACAAAGTTTAATTTTTTTAAGTGCACCTTTAACCTTTCAAACCATACACGAGGAGGCTGATTTAAGCCATATAGGGCTCGATCAAGCTTGCATACATAATCAGTTTGACTCTTATCTATAAATTCTGGAGGTTATGCCACACAAACTTCTTCTTTCAAAAACCCATGCAGGAAGATATTATTAACACCTAGCTAATGAATTTGCCAACTACCAAAGACAATGATAAAGAGAACCATTTTGACAAATGTGGGTTTGATAACTAGGATAAAAGTCTCAAAATAATATGCTCCTTGCTGATTATAACACTTAGCAACTAGTCGTGCTTTATACCTGGCAATAGACCCATCTGCATATCATTTTATCTTATATATCCACTTACAACCTACTAGGTTATGGGCAGTTATAGGGGGAACTAGGGTCCAAGTTTTACTTTTATGTAAAGCCTCTACCTCTTCTTTCATGGTGTTTTTTTTATTTGGGTTCTTGGCCAGCTTTGCTAAAATCAAGTGGCTCTATTTCTTCTTGTAGGACTTTATTTAAGAGACCAACATGTATGGGATACTTTATGGTACAAAACAATTTTGGTTTTAGTGTCCCATCTTGGAACCTGGTTATCACAGGATGAAGGACGAACAAATTTGGAGGCACAGGCAGGCTAGAAGACTCAGTAAGAGGTGAAGAAGGGATGTCGATAGTGTTTGAACTCTCTTGGTTTTGGTTTTCAGGTTCTTGAGGTGTACTTTGATTGAGATTAGGTAGGACGACAAATGAGGATTCTTCTAGAGTTCCACTGCTATAAATATTCCAAGAAACTTGGGTTTGGATATAAGTTCGTGTCAAAGGAGAAATATTGTTTTCTTGATTGTACATAAACTTAGATTTGTCAAATATAACATGACTGAAAATAAAAGTTTTTTAAGTAACATGATCATAGCAAACATAATGTTTATAATTTGCACGATAACCAATAAACATGCATGCTCTGAATCTAGGTACCAATTTTGAATTAACATACGGTTCCAAATACAAATAACATGTACAAAAAATCTTTAGGTGTTCATAACCTAGTACACATTTTAATAAAATCTCGTACGGCGACTTGTCACCCAAATTTGGACTTAGTAGACGATTAATCAGATAAACAACGATGATTAAAGCATTAACCCAAAAATTTTCATTTAGATAAGCATGTGTCAAGAGGCTTATTCTTGTCTCACAGATATGTCCATATTTTCACTCAACAATACCATTTTGTTGAAGTGTGTGCGAACAAAAAAACCATCGCTTATCCCATGTTTATTTAAGAAATCAGATAAAGCACCATAAACAAATTCACCACCTTCATCATGGTAAAAAATCTTATTTTTTTTTTTCAAGTTGGTTCTCAACTATAACTTTGAAATTCTCAAGACGAAGTGTCAAATTTTCTTAATAAAGGAAAAATCTGTGAGAAACGAGAGTAGTTATCTACCATACGCAAATAGTATGAGTATCTCTCTCTTGAAGGAGAGGGTGTGGGTCCCCAGAAGCCGACATGCACTACTTCCAATTGTGAGGTAGTACAAAAATCATCCATTTCAAAGGAGTTTATGAATCTTGTTCATAATGTAACTAAGGCATAGCTGGTCATCACATGATTTATGATTTTCAGATGCTATTAAATTGTTTTGACCAAGCAAATTTAATATTCTAAAATTAACATGTCCTATACGACCATGCCAAACATTCTTAGAAAACTTATGAAAGGTATTGGTAAAATAAACTTCACCAACCACCTCTGTATAATTTTATTTTCTTTCATGCTCTCGACTAGGGGTACAATCCTCCTCTACTCGGAAATCTTAGGAGAATAGTTTTGTTTATCTGATCCTTAATGTAGAAATTGTCAACATCAAATTCAAAAGTACAATTATTGTTTAAAGTAAATTTAGCAACTGATATAAGATTTTTTATAGTAGGCACATATAGGGCATCTAAGAGAATAAATTAATTTTTAAGTGAAGGTAAAGAAATACTACTTATACTTGCAATTGAGAGATCTGCACCGTTACCAACCATTATACCATTTCTTCCATCTCTTCCATGATGCTCAGACTTGTTTGTCATATTCTAATCATATGTGGCTTCTATATTGGTGTACCATGAGCTATCATGCAAGTTGTTCAAGGCCATGATTACAAAGGCCTTTGGGATATCATAGCAGGTTTGAACCATGTGATTCTTGAGCCCCCAAAACTGACACACAACCTGACTGTCCTTCTAGCCACCTTCACATTGTGGCATTCTGGACTGCCCCTAATTTTTCAGAGTACCATTATTTTGATAAGTTTAGAAGAATGGGTTAACTTGTCCACCCCCTCTTCCACAGCCATCGCGGCCTCCATGCCCTCGACCACACCCTCTTTGAGAGAAGAAGGTTGTCGTAGAAGTATGGAGGTTTTGGGTTTAACATTTAGATTGATTTAACATGACATAAAAAATGTCACAGGATCGTGGACCATTGTGATAAAACTCTCATATTCTGAAATTAAACAATTTAACGTATATTTAACCAAGTCTCCATCAGAGAGTGGTTTATCTAATGCACATAGGGAATCCACAAAGAACTTGACATGATTCAAGTAATCTATCATGCTCTTATCCTCAATCTTGGCATTTTGAATGTCATTTTAATTACAGGATCCTGAGGCTCGAGTGAGATGCATAGGATTGTTCCAAACCAATCTAGGCCTCACGAGCAGAAGAGATTCAAATTAATTGTGTTAATACAACTTTAGTGACAATGGCTTTTATCCAACTTAATGCGAGTTAATCAATCCTTTTCCAAACACAATACTCAAGATTAATTTTCAAAACCTCACCTTCTCTAACATATTGGACTGATGTTGGGTGTGATCCATTTAACATACATAATGAGATCCTGGCTAAACATGACATATTCAATTTGAGAGTTCCATAATATATAAGTATTTCAATCCAACTTGACTGACACTAGTGATGAAAATGCATTATGTTGCACGATAGGATTAAGGATGAGGTTGAATGAGCTTGACTAAATTCACAATTTTCTATCACGTGCCCTAGATCGAACTCACAAACTTTCTAAAGCAACATACTCTAATACCATCTAAAAATGCACTTTGTGCAACATGCATACACACACGAAACATGATTTAGTGGTTCGGTCTAACTGACTTACGTTCACTCTAGAACCTCTCTCTCACTCTCTAGGCTTCATGCCCCTAAGCGGAGACTCCTACCTTGTTTATATATATTTTCAAGAGTTACAATGTTTTGAGAAATCTCAAATATAAAGGGTCCCATTGGCATAAAGAGTCATTTTGATTACAAACAAGCTTGGGTACAGGAGTCTTCTTTAAAGGGAACAAGTCATTGCTTTGAGCAACTACCAAGATAGGAGTCTTGAATGGATCTCTCCTTCTTGGTCTCCAAAGCCATTCTAATGTGTGAATCTAGTTGAGAGGAACCCACTTCAACATTATCTGGGTCTGGACCTGAATATGAATTTGTCTTCACATGATCTAGTCAAATATGTTGGAATAAGTAGACCTGAATTGACCAAGTTGGACCAAGTTGGATACATTGAAAACATGAAGCACCTAGTTATCATCTACCTCTCCCTCTCTCTCTCTCTCTCTCTCTCAAGCGTATGATTTTCAGCTCAATAGTTTCATATAATTTGGTGTCTAAAAAGATACCAAATATTATATTATATATATATATATATATATATATATATATATATATATATATATATATATATATATATATATATATATATATATATATATATATATATATATATATATATATATATATGAGAACTAAATATATTAGGCCCTCTTTTCTAGTTTTGCCCCATTAGGCCCCATAGTTTGAAGCATTTTATAATAGAACTGAACTGTCGTATGTGTTTAACATGCTCGATTTAATGGGAATCAACTCTTGAATCGTGTTTTTGATGAAAAATGTATTTTTATGAGCCAGTAAAATGGATGCCTTCATAGCCATTGATTTTGAATAACTGAAAAAACCTATATACATGACATATTTAGGTGATCCAAAAACTGGTTTTCACTAAACAAAACCTATAGATCACATCTATGATGTTAGATGTGAGAAAAATAGCAAAACCTACAATTTTTGAAGGGGCCTGATGGGGGCAGAACGAGCACATTACTCTCTCTTTATATATATATATATATATATATATATATATATATATATATATATATATATATATATATATATATATATATATATATATATATATAGCTAATTCCCTTGCTGTTTTTGTGCATCGCATGACTACGTTACTAGTTCGCAACAAAAGATCTCAAAGCACTCTTCGAGTGAGCCCTACCAGGCATTCATTTAAGAGGATTTTTGGTGCTGCTCATCCTAAAGATGAACCGGGCATCCAAAGTAACAGTGGACCCAATCCACGCTCCTTGATTGGTATATATCCTCTCTCATGACCTACTGAGCAACAGGGAGTTGAGCTTGTATAACTCTCAGAAGAGAACATGGGTATTTCGTATAAAAGTATATATCTATATTATTGATCACTAAGTTGCTTACAAAATAAGACCATGTTTGGGAGCTTTGAATTGGAGGTTGTGTTGTTGTTTCTGCCATGCTCTTATCCTCTCTATCTGTTTAATAGTAATGGTGCCGTTGCTGAAACAATATGTCGGGACTAGTGTTGGCAGGCCCAACACCACATTTCAACACCTTTACGAGAGAATGATTTTGGAAACTCCATCTCTCAACATCACACATTGACAAAATGGTATTTTGGCAACAGTGTTGTTTCAATCCCATTACAAGGCTCCCAAACATAGTCTAAAAGACATTGATCATGCATTCAGTTTACGAAGTACAATCTTCACAAATCGAGGCAGTGATTTGTTATTGCAGAAACTGTGTAAAGTTCAAAGCAACCATCGTGGTTTTAGCCCCAATGGGGGGGGGGGGGGGGGGGGTTGGCGTCATGGGGTGGCGGCCTTGGCTGCTGGACGGGCAATCAAGGTTCAATCCTATATGTGCAAGTCAATGCTTAGCATAGGCCCTGGGGGCAGGGGTCCTAGCCTCAGAGTTTTACGTTACCGGCACGATGACCAGG